>NC_061855.1:6528480-6530980 GCF_019202785.1 Penaeus chinensis
TCTCGATTTCTCCTAACTAGTTCAGCACGGGTCGAAGGCCGGGTCAAAGCGTCGAGCCACTTGTTACTCGTCCTTTTCTTTTCTCTCATTCAATACGATCTACTGCAGAGAAAGGTAAGGTCACACTCTTAACGTCTAAACTGCTATTACGTCAATGAAACGTAACACCGAATTTATCTTGTCATTCTCCAGCACAGACGAAAGACTATGGTTCATCTTTGTAGCTGTGGGAGAGGGACATGAAGGGAGGGAGGGAAAAGGGAAAAACAGAGAAATATATATTTATACACACACATATATATATATTTATATATATATATATATATATATATATAATTACATATATATAGATATAGATAGATAGATAGATAGATAGATAGATACATATTACTTATATATATAATTACATATAGAGAGAGATATAGATATAGATATAGATAGATATAGATATACACATATATAGATAGATAGATAGATAGATAGATAAGATAGATATAGATATATAAATATTACATATATATCTATATCTATCTATCTATCTATCTATCTATCTATCTATATATATAGGGAGGCAGGGAGAGAGGGAGAAAGAGAGGAAGAGAGGGAGAGAGAGGGGGAGGGAGGAGGAGGGAGAGGGAGGGAGAGGGGGAGGGAGGAGGAGGGAGAGGGAGGGAGAGGGGGAGGGAGTATTTAGACAGTATTAAGAGTGGATGAGTGACAGATAAATGAATAACAGCTAAACTGAGAGTGAAAATAACACGCTAAAGTCTGTAATGCAACGAAATCCAAGAAGCCTAGCAGAGAAAGAAGAGAAAGAGAAAGAGAAAGAGAAAGACGCACAAACACCGGCGCACACAATTTCCCGCCCGGCAGGATCGAGTTGAAAAAAGACAAAAGCTCAGGACCCAAAGGTAGCTTTAAAGCACATCCACACTTTCTATTACGTCCAGTTCCTGCGGGTAAGTGAAAGTTTAGCCCTCTGCTTGCAGAAAGGCAGAGGGATCTTCCACGCGCCTGCTGCATCCGCGGTGCGAAGTTCACCTAAAGTAAACAAAATATCATGCAACTGGTATCATGCATGGTGCTACTTCTCCATGCTTTTCCATTATTCAGGGGTATGATAACTGGGTATACTCATCCTATGTAAAGAGAACCTAGGGCCATTTCTCGTGGTAAACGTTTATATCATGTCGATTCCAACAATAATATCCATTCGTTGCCAATGCACAAGGTGCTACACTAATGCACGAAATAAAGAAAATTGAAGAAATTAATACTGTGTAACCACAAAACATCAACACGACAGCAACAGACGTAAGAAATACAAACACATGCAAACGTAATCAAAACGATTGTACCAGGTAAGTAGTGCAAAAGCGTTCAAAATGACTCCACCAAAAATTTCAATTGCAAACGTGATCAAGACAACCGCAATTATAAACAATCAAACGACGTCATGGAAAACAAATGCAGATACGACAAGCCAGGTGAACATGTTCAAACCGTCATCAAGGAAAACAAATGCAAACATGATCAAAGCGACTTCAGAACAAAAGAACCAATGTAAACGAAACAACCGAGCCACGGAAACGAAATGCAAACACGCTCAAGGCATGACGACCGCGAGAGGGGAAACAAATGCAAACATGATATCAAAACAACTACGCACAGAAAAACAAATGAAAAACGGGCCCTTTTCAAACAGTCCCTTGACTATAGAGTAGCGCTTACTGCCATTGCCCTTAAAATAATTTCTTCAGTAATCCCTAACTAAATGACGACCATTTCAGTCCATTTTCATCATTGAAAGAAATGCTTGTTGATTCATTCGGTTCACCTGATTATTCTTTCTTTCAGAGCTCTCTCAATATTAATATCATCATCATTATAATAACAATAATAAGGTTAATAATAATACTAATGATAACTATAACAGCAACAACAAAAACAATAACAACAATTATAATAATAATGATGATAGCGATGCCTGCCTGACCATAATGATGATAATGATAATAATGATAATGATTGTAATGATAATAAAAAATAAACAACAGCAATGAAAAAATACTTATAAAATGCCAGTAAGAACAAACGAAAAAAATACTTATAAAATGCCAGTAAGAACAAACGAAAAATAACCCAAGAAAAAAACTAAGAAACGAAAAAATACTCTCTATCCAGTTATATAATTCTTTTCCATATCATCCTAAACTTTCTTAGGTTTTAGAAAAAAACAAGAAGCTCAACAGTAACAGAGAAACCAATCCAATTTCAGACAAATTAACACATCAATGATGATCAGTGTACAACAATATAAAGAAATAACCAATAAATGGACAAATCTACTAAGTAAATAAACATAGAAAATTGGGAGCAAATATAAAAAAATAAGCAAGTTCATGAAGAGAAAAGAAAAAAAATCACATTTAGATACTCACCAAACGGCTCTCTTCCAGTTGGTCTATGGCACCTGTTAATTCCTCAACTCCTACTTTTA
>NC_061855.1:6535980-6545980 GCF_019202785.1 Penaeus chinensis
ACTGCATTCTTGACAAAGTCCTACAGATAATGAAATGTAAACATCAGAATAACAAAAAATATGTAAATACAAATAGAAAATATCACATTACATACATGATCTACAAAGATGCCTCTAAAAGCAAGCAGTTTTAACTTACTTTAAAAAAGTGATTAAGTAACATCCTTTACAATGCAAAATATAAAATAATTTTCTACAAAAACAAAAAAAAAAATATGTCTCATTCAAATTACCTTTCATGTGCTCTTTAACAGCAAGCATTCTAATAGGATCAAGTCTCATTTCTAAATGTCCACTGGAAATGAATAAACAGAACAGCAATTTATTATGGTATGAAATAAATATAATTCACAAGGAACACCTGAAAAAATATATCATAATCAACCTTTGATCTGTTTACAATTTAGTAACACACACAAAAAAAAATTTTCTTGATTGTAGCTCTTTCTAGTGTATCTCGAGTGTGATAGCACAAGCAAAATATATAATGCCAAATTAAAACACTGACAATTTTTCACTTACTCTAAATTGATGGGTAGAGTAAAAGACTCTGCAACAAGGCCAAAAATATAAAGGTGTTTTGGCAGTTGACCTCTTATAACTCTTGTTTTCTGATGGTTAGTCAAAAAAATACTTTCCTTTAGGACCAAAACCATTATACAGGGTAAAATACATATTACTGACTACTACAATTAATGTCATTGACAATAAATACATATGTATAGTAATATGTAAAAATCAATCAACAACTCAAGCAAGTAATACCTCATTGCAAAGACTACAGATGTACAACAATGCACTCTGAGCACAGGTTTCACAACAACTGTGACCACATGACAGCAGGACTGGTGCTCGTCTATTTGGGGAACGCCTATTATCTGAAAGGTACAAAAATCCCTTTGGTATCAAGCAAACCATTTGATGGCAAATAAAAATCTGACAAAAAAATAAATATTAAAAAATATCATCTTGGATATATGGCTATATGAATCTATAGCATCAAAGCAACGATCATGTATTCTGTATGTAGTAATCACATCAGTATCTCGAGTGTGATAAAAGGTTCATGAAATCTAGTTTCACAAAATATAGAAGTGACTCAATGCTACAGTTACTAATTTTACCTACAAAAATAAGAATGTTCTTATCTTTGCTTCCGACTGAAGGATAGGTTACAATATCTCAGACAGTTTGCTTACAAACAAATAATCAAATTCATCTGATTTATATAAATAAAAAATATCAAAAATCTGTTTCCAAAACTGGCGTCACCAATAAAAGTTCAAGTGACACCCTGAGTGCCTTTTAAAACAGGAGATTGCTCAAAGTAATGATTCTTCAAATCATTACTTTAGGTAGAATAGGATTCCTTGTTATGTCCAGTGTGCATTTTGAAAAAATAAAAATTGATAGTACTCGGCAACAGGTGAAGGGGGCAAGAGGTATCATCAGAGTTGGACTGGGTTTGATTAATTAGAATTAACATATTTCTGTCACTGTTATGGGGTTTTGCCCACTAAACCCCTCTCTTCAGGCAACTGATGCTTCTACCACAAATTGGAATGAAAAATCTCTTAATTTACTAATTCCACTAACCATTTCCATTTTTGGTTTGTAGAAATCAACTGGAATCCACTGATACTAAATTTCATGGAATTTAAGATGCAGACTGATTCTGGAAAATTACTAAGACATCTGTTATAGTTATACAGGCTGTGTTCTATTAATGATCTTCTTGGAATTTGCTATGATACGTGAATAATGGCTTGCGATCTGAAGTAACATATTATTAAGTGATCACTATTCCAAGGCCAACAATCCTCTGTTATATATATTCTAGCAAGATAGAGCTTGGAAAGGCTCCTTAGTTGAATACAAACCATTCCAGAATCTACATGGCAAAACTTTGGTGTAAGGTTTGTGCCTGATAAGAAATATTTCGCAGGCCTATAGGTTCTGACCCAAGAATTCAAATGGTATTGGTAGACCTTGAACAGAAGAGTTTTTATGTTCCCTTTTACCTTTAAGCTGAAATTTTACCATACATAATGAAAGGTGAATAAAATAAAGCGTGCCTCTCTGCTAAGCCGTTATGATTATCAAATGCCACAGTGAACTTTAGCTGATCATTCCCCATATCAGGAATAAAACTTTGAAAATGCTTCAAAATATCAGTTACAAAAGAAAAGTCATATACAGGTCATATTAGACGTTCCTTATTCTCGAAACTTAATGAATGATAATGAAAAATCCCATAAAATCAAGTAAATAATAATGACAATTGCTTTCCACAGCCCCTTTTCTCCCAATCCCTGACGCACCCAAGTAAATCCCTCTTTATTTTCTCTTCTGTTGCTTTCATACATACATACCTGTTCTGTATGAAGTGTGGCATTTGGGACACTTCATATTCCTCCCAATCCTCGCCCGTAAATACATTTTCTCGTCCCGAATTGTATTCATTTTCGAAGATTTCTTTCCTTATGTTTTCCTTCGAAATCTGTAATGACGTAATAAGTGTCCGAAACTGTTATCCATCAGTCACAAATATAATTTCAATACAGTGACATTCTCTAGCTTGTTTATTTTATTGTCTATTGAAAGCGGATTCTAATGACAAGCAGCACATACAAACAATACAGATATGAATAATTTTCAAAAAAATCAGATAAAACTGGTAGACTTCATGGATTCGGAAACAATTTTGTCCGAATCTGTAGACTCTTCTAGAATGCATAACATTTATTTCCTTTGTAAGTTTAAATAAAGCATACCAAAAGAATTAATATAGCGTCCAAAATAATTTTTATTCGTGGTGAAGGCTAATTATGCAAATTTTAAGAATTCTGAAATGCATTCAACATTCCTACTGTATGAACGCCTATCTTATTCCTGAGATTTGGGAAGATTTTCCCACACCGACTGTTATTATGATTAGTCTAACAGATTCCCCTCATTCATTATGGCTAGGAAATTTCAAATTCACACTTTTTGAGTGAAATACACACAGACACATACCTATATCTATATCTATCTATCTATATCTCTACCTACCTACCTATCTATCTATCTATCTATCTATATAGGTATATAGGTTCATATATATGTGTATATATATGTATATATATTTATATATACATACATATATATATATATATATATATATATATATGGGTATATAGGTTCATATATATATATATATATATATGTGTGTGTGTGTGTGTGTGTGTGTATATATATGTATATACACATATATATGTGTGTGTACATATATATACATCTATATATGTATATGTGTATATATATATATTTATATATATAGATGTGTATATAGATATATATATTATATACATATATGTATATATATATATATATATATAAACACACACACACACACACACACACACATGTATGTGTATATGTATATATATACGATTATATGTATATATATACATATATATGTGTATGTTTTTATATATATATGTATGTATGTATGTGTACGCGCGCGCGCACGTGTGTGTGTGTGTGTGTGTGTGTGTGTGTGTAAGTGTGTGTGTGTGAATGGTAAGACACCTTGATGATACTATGATAGAAACACCCACAATGCACAAACTAGATTCGCTAATGACAATTTTATTCCTGGAAAACTGACTCGAGTGATTTACCAAACACACATACACAAACACTCACACACACACTCACACACGCACACACACACACACATACACACACACACACACTCATATTTATGTGTATATATATACAAACACATATTAATGTGTGTATACATATATATATATACATATATATATGTATATATATATATATATGTGTGTGTGTGTGTGTGTGTGTGTGTGTGTGTGTGTGTGTGTGTATATGGATGTGTGTGTGTGGATGGGTATTTATATGTGTGTGTATATATATATATATATATATATATATATATATATATATATATATATATATATATATATATATATATATTAATATCTTCATTTTTGTGCGATGACGAACATGACACTTTTCGCCTAATAGTCCGACCTGACCTTCCTTACACTTTCCGGTCTTGACCCTTCCCCCACTCGTCTCATATATCAAATAGTTTTTTCATTCTTCTTATATATGGTTAATTTTGCTACCAATGTTTTTACACAATATTTTTCTGTACTTTATATTAGTAACAACACTTGATAATTTCAGTAAAAATCATATAATTAATTCCATATATTCGTGATGAAATTATGGTGATTGAGAAAATAATATTTTTTTATAATTATTCTCTACATTGAGGAAAACGAACATTCTGTTACTGTTTTTTTTAACGGGTTCTATTTCATCTCTCAAGCTTGCATGGAAGCTTGTCAAATCTAGAAATTTAGTTTTGTTAAGAATAAGAATAATCTTAACCTTATTTATATATCATACACCTAATTTGTTACATACACCATCCCTTAGATATGAATAATATCGCGCGTTGATTGGTTAGTCTCAGCGAGTGATCTCAACGGTGATTGGTCGAGAGTGGCGTGGCCTCTTGTTGTGTTTATGTTATTGTTGACAAGTGGGAGTTGCTCTGCCAAATAACTTTAGAATATAACTAGTCATTGATAAACCGTCGAGAATGGTCTATCTTCACTTTCCTAGCAACATGACGGAGGAGGAGCAGATGCTTCAGGCGAAGTATCAGAAATTAAGACGAAAGGTAGGTTATCAGCTGAATTATATTTACAAATGTTTAATCTTTTTACGGCATTGTAACTAATTATCTTGGAGTATTAACTGACCGCATTTCAGTCATTACTAACATACACCATATAACATTTATTTGTAAATTTTGAATAAATTCTTAACTAATAAGTTTTAGATGTACTGACAAAAATAGTAGTCTTGCTAGTTTCCTTGAACTCCTACTGATGTCTGCTGACCAATTATATCAGAAATAGTTGGTTGAATTGGTAAATAAACATGTAGTGAACCTCGAGTACTCCCATAACTCTCACAGTAACAACATTACTTGCCAGGCATTCTTTTTCTTGGACTTGGTTAAATGTGGAGGAGGTTTTGCACTTCAGGCAGGGGTACGGGGGTGCTAGCTCCCTTATAATTTCAAAGGGCACAGTCCCCTAACAATGTCATGAATACATAAATGCTGCATTGTCTAATCTCATTCATACCTGATGATATTTTTTTTATGATATCTCATCCCTTACCAGCTGTTGAGTGTTTCTGTCTTTGCTACTGTTACCTTGCCCCATACTAAATTCACTAGTAATATACACTAAACATTATGATGAATCTATTGATACTGAATTTGATGGATTTTAAGGTGTGGACATGTTTGAGATATGTACCCAAATAATGACTGCTATGGGAAATTTATGTGATCTTTTCTGGTGGCAATTAGAATGCCGCAAGATGTCTCCTGACACCCTAAACCTGTCTTGTGATCAGTGGCGAGACAGGCTGCAAGCTCAGATACTGCTGTGACATAATGGGAATGGCCACGGTTGACAGCCAGTGTTTTACTGTATTAGTTGTTGTTTTTGACTGGTACACAATATATTGTAATACAATATCCTAGATGGCTTTTGATATCTTATGAAGGGTTCAGCTTATAAATACTCAATTTAACCCAATGCTGGCTTTTGATATCTTATGAAGGGTTCAGCTTATAAATACTCAATTTAACCCAATACTGAAGGGTATCAGAAATCTCAGAGCGTCATAAACTCTAGTGATTTCTGGAAACGTCCTAATGCTGGGTGCAGCAGTCTGCTAGATGTATATTCTTTATGCATTTGTCGTTAGTTTTTGTTTATGTGTCAGGTTATATTGAAAGTAAATATGTTGAAATTTATTTTCTGTCTCTTTTTCAAGAAAAAGGCACTGCAAGCTCTGAAAGCACCAAAGCAAGAACCAGAACCACTAGTGCCTCTGAAGCGACCAATGGAAGCAAAGGATGCCAAGGAAATGGCTAAGAAATTGATAAAATCAGGGGCTATCAAAGTACCCGAGCGACCTCAGCCAGCCACAGAGAAAACAACCTTCAAAAGATCTATGGTATAGAATATATATGATTTTAAAACAACTAATTACTAATGCTTATATTAAAAAATCTCAATTGTTATTCAAATATAGCTTTTCAAAATTTAGTATGGCTATTTGAATATTTCCAATATTTTGCTTGGTTTAGATGGAACTAGAGTATTTGTACTATTTTGCCAAGATAAGTTAAAAGTCTCCAAAGTACTTTGAGTTTATTATATAACACTAATTTTGGTTCTCCAGGGATTGGAGCGAAAGCTATCTGCAGCAGATAAGGCTCCCTCAGGATATCAACCATTTTCTACCTCACATCCAGAAGAAGAGATCCATGAGTCGAGGCAGAAATCAAAGGTCAGTATTGGGATAATATTATGTAGTTACTGTTATTATCCAAAGATCATACCAGCAATTGTTTCTAATTGCTGGCATGATCTTTGGATAATTTCTGTCTTATTTAAAATTATTTATGAGAATACAAAACTATAGAAGCTATTAAAAGAGCCACTTAAAATCTTAATGTACCAACAGTGTTATTACATATATATATATATATATATATATATATATATATATATATATATATATATATATACATATACATATATATATTACATATATGTATATATATATTACATTGTATATATATATATATATATATATATATATATATATATATATATATATATATATATATATATATGTACATAAGTATATATATGTATATATAAGTATATACATGTATATATAAGTATATATATGTATATATAAGTATATATATGTATATATAAGTATATATATGTATATATATATATATATGTATATATATATGTATATATATATATATATATATATATATGTATGTATGTATGTATCTTAGGAACTAATACAGGTTTTGCATTGCTTTTCATTTCTCAATGAACTCTTAGTCTTAGCAATAGAATCCTATTTTTTACATGAGAATGAGAAAAATTAAGTATTTTGCCACATGCATTATACTTTTGTGGAAAGCTGGTTGGACTTGAGCCAGTCCAGCTGATAAGAGTAGATTTATTATTATTGTTATGCAGTTGTTGTTTTATCATCATCATCACCACTGTTAATTTTTTTTTTTTATTCATGTTATCCCCTTGACATATCATGGACCTATCATTATCACTTTTATTAGTATTGTTTGCACTAGGATGAATCATGTGGTTAGCTATACCAATGTCTGAAATGTGTATGTATAAGGGAAACCCTTAATATTACTTACCTGAATTTTGAACCTCAAGCCCTCATTCAATTAGTATCCCTGACTTTGGGAAGATAATAATGTACCCAAACTTATTTTTGGTTATGATTCTAGGTACCACAAATGAGAAATATCTTTAAAGGGATACAATTTTGTTTTTAGTCAGAAGTTTTATGAAAAAAAGACAAAACAAGGAAGCAGAAAAAGGTTAGATTGAATGTAAACTTCGATATAGAGTTAACAACCTTAATGCTTAAGGGAGAGGTGGCACAGCTCAGTGATAGACCACTGGCTTTGCATTCACAAGGTCCTGGGTTGACTCCCAACCACCCCTCTCAGTTGACTCAGCTGTGAATGAGCACTGGTATGTTTACATCAGCATACTGGGGTCAAAGTTAAGGCGGAAAAGAACTGGCCACTATACCACATCATCTGTAGCTTAATAAGCATGTTTCCCAAGGAACATGTTCCCTAAGTTCACATGGATATGGGACCAACTATGACTTTTGAATGCTTCAGGGAGAACAAAAATGATATTTAAAAGCATTCCAACATATTGCAATTGGTTCTTGGGACATATCATTTTATTTACTTGTACTTGTCTAGTTCATATCTGAATCCATTCCAAACATGAGTAATAGGGAAAAAAAAAATTGTTGTATTTATGGAATACCATAATCTTTTCTCTTTGGCAGCCAAACTTGTACGAGAGTTTTGTGACAGCACGAGACAGGGAGGAACGTGGAGAATTTACAAGAGATGGAAGAGGGGCAGATGGTAAACCCAGGCAAGGACATACTATATATGTCTTTGGATACAACATATCTGAGGAGCTACTTAAGAAATCTTTCTCTACCTATGGAAACATTGTTAATGTCAATATGGAAATTGAGAAGAAGTATGTAACTAAAATTCATTCTGTATATACCTTATATTCCTTTTTTATGGATATGGTTATGCTGTCTGAATTAGCATTGTTGAATTTTCATTGGGTGTGAAGGAAAGTTAGAAATAGGTTCATAGTCTTGTTTTATAATGAATATTTATAATGTAATGTAACAGTAATTTGTTTATTTGTCTGCAGCTGTGGATTTGTCACATTTGATAAAGTGGAATCAGCAGAAAAGGCAATTGCTGAGGTAAGGAATATATTATACTGATACCTTTTGGAGTAATAAATGATGGAAAATAGAGCATATATTTTTTTAGAATTGTTTTTCATATTATTTTTTACATGAAATGTTCATAAGTCATACATTTGTTACAAATATTTTGTATTTCATTATAATTACACCATTAATATTGATATTTCTTGGGGCATAAAAGGAGGGTAAGGCAATTTTATCATAGAATATATTGTATTGAAAAATTGCAATTTATATGAAATATATCCTTTTCAGTCTAAAGAGTATGTTTTTCCATGCATGAAAAAAGATAGTGAGAATCATTCATATTTCCTAATGTAAATGATATCTGTTTAAATGTACTGTATACAGTTCTAAGCTTCACTATTCTTTACAAAGATGAATGGCAGCATGGCCTCTGGCATCCAGTTGAAGGTGTCCCTTGCTCGTCGGCAGCCTGTTATTGACCCGATTAATGATGCTTCTTCTTCTGCTACATGGTCTACCATTGGTAAGGAGACAAGTGAAACACACAGTTATAGTTGATTAATATAACCTTAATATAATGATATATTTATTCTGAAGGTATGAGTGCTAGTAGTTAAGTTAGTGATATTCTGAGTCTTCTTTGGGATAACAACAAACATAGAAAGGGGAAGAGATATGTAGATAGGTGTGTGTGTGTGTGTGTGTGTGTGTGTGTGTGTGTGTGTGTGTGTGTGTGTGTGTGTGTGTGTGTGTGTGTGTGTGTGTGTGTGTGTGTGTGTGTGTGTGTGTGTGTGTGTGTGTGTGTGTGTGTACACACATTTGTGTGTGCATGCATACATGTGCGCATGCATGCGTGTGGGACTGTGCATGTGTATGTTTGTTCTTTGGTAGAGAATTTGAATATAGGTATATATTATACAGTAACTGATAAAGTTTGCTGATTGGTATATACTTTGGTTATCAGTCACTAATAAAAAAAGGGGGAAAAAAAAGTCATGAGATGTCTGTGATATTATAGCTAATGATTAAATGTATTTGATTATTTTTTTTCCTATTTACTGATTCTAGCCTTTCTTTCCAGCTGCCAGCCACTCGCAGAAGGGATCACACAAAGATAAGAGAGACCTTGTGACATATGATGAAGTCTTCTAAGATTAAGCTTTGTCTTGTATATAAATTCTTCATGCCTTTCACACTTCTCTCCTTCCCTTCACACTTAAAGAGAGAAAAAAAAACTAATAAAGTTCATCATCAATACTACAATGATTTTTTTCTGAAATTACCTTCTTATGTAGAATGAAGTTGGTACCAGTGCTGGATTTATGAGCTTACTGAATAATGTAATTGTACCTTGAAGATAATCTTGATTCTGGATCTGTTCAGAAATATCCAAATATTTCCTTTGAACTGTTTTTATATTTCAATGGTGGCTCTCAGGTAATAGTGTTTCTGAGTTGAAATACTGAGACTTTAATGCACACCCTTCTTATTTTACATTTTTTGTAATGCAACTTTTTATTCTGGATATTATTTATCTTTGATTGATCAATTCAAGAAATTGAAGTAACATTTTCTATTAATTGCAATATTGAATAGCAGAGCTTGTTATATC
>NC_061855.1:6550980-6555980 GCF_019202785.1 Penaeus chinensis
CCATCTTCAATGACTCAGGCAACTCTGTATCACTCATACAGTCCATCCGCCCTATCAACCCTAAAGTCCATAAGATACAAGACCAATTGTTTTTTCTGTGTACATGAAAGAAAGCAGTAAAGTAAGTTTTGCTGGATACCTAGCCATGTTGGGATCCCCAGCAATGAACAAGCTGATTCCTTGGCACAGTCTGACCGCTTTATCCACATTGCACCAACCCTGCTTTTCACATATTCCAGCCTCCAACCTACTACCCCCCCTCAAAAACTTTCCTCTATAACCATTGGCAATGTTTCTGGTTAAGGATGACCACCAATAAACCATGAAACCTTCTATCTCTCCTTGGTTGGCCTCAACCACCAGAACAGATGTTGGGAAACTTCCCTTTTCTGTTTATGAATAGGTCACACCTGACACACATTTATACCTCATATCCACCTCTATACTCCACATGCAATGTTCCTCTTATAGTCCCACATATCCTACTATCCTGCCCTTGCTTTACTGAAGCCCTATACCCTCACTTTTCCTTACTTGACCTCTCTTCCCTGACCCCCCCCCCCTCCCCCCTTGCACCTGTTGAACATCTTCACAGAACCCTGACCTTTTCATTCAACAGCCTGTCTCTTTCCTCACATGCACAAATACCCTCTATTAGATCTAAGTACCCTTTGTCCTTAACCCTTCCCCTTCTATCAGTTCTTATCCTACCCCAATTTATATATTTTTGTATTATTTGATTTTCTGTAACACACCCTACACCATCAGTAACAATGGAAAGGAAAGTTTCCTGCACATAATGTCCTCCCTGGAGGCAGCCCTCTCCCAGGCATGGTTAATGGATGGTATACTTTACCCTGCAAGAGGTCACATATAAGCCCTTTCCAGAAGGCCTGCTGAGTCAATCTCAGGCCAAGTGCTTTGTGCACTTATGATGAGATGTTCCCATCAGCCGACACTGCAACAATTTCACATGATGGGATATTCCCATCACCTGCCCCATGGCCAAATTTTTTTCATGACAAACTTTCTCGTCAACTGGCCCTCAGCTAATTTTTTTTACTTGAGATGTTTCTGTTATCTGCTTCTTGGCCAAATTCTTTCATGGCAAGATGTCCACATCACCTGGAGTCAACAAGGGGAATGGCTACATAATAAAAGGGTTAATTGCAAAAGCACCACATCAGACCAGCAAGATAGATTGCAGACAGGTGTAAGTGATGTACCTTGTGTGTCCCATCACAACTCAGCAGGGCAGGAGGCTCTGTTATGTGAACATCTTGCATTACTTATATAGTTCCAGGTTGTACAAATTGTGGGAGATTTTAGCTTTTCATATTGTACTTATTTATAGGTGCTGTTAACTATTACTGCAATATTTGGTTAGTAGAATTCATCAAGGGTCCATTGATACCAAATTTAATGAATTTTAAGATGTAGACCTGTTCTAAAAAATTATCAACAGGAATCCAATTCAAGCTTAAACTTGTCAGAATATACATGATGACTTACATAATGATATACATAATCAAAGTTTGCTTGCTTTTGGTAGAGTGCTATTGGCATGGAGGCCATGGTAATTGCTTGACAACATACCACTGTCATGGTACTGTTTATGAGTTGACACTTCCCTAGCATTTATTGAAATTTCATATAATACCTCTGTAAGGAGCATTATAGGGAGTGTAGCATAGTAGAAATTGCAATAAAGTCTATTTGTGTGATGTTAGTGTAATTTATCTTTGATGTCACATACTTTAGGTTTTATATGTAATTCATGATACATTTTCAGTCTGTTATTTTTATGCAGCTAAACCAAAACCAATTGAAAAGATATTAAAGAATAAAATATTGTTAACATTTCTTGTCTTCCAGGATTTTCCAATCCTATGCCAGACATGCCTGGGCGACAATCCTTATGTGCGAATGATGAGGGACAGATACGGCAAGGAGTGCAAGATATGCACACGACCCTTCACTGTCTTTAGATGGTTTGTAATCTCTCTGGTTTTCAAGTTAAATTAAATACTATTGTATTTAGGTTTAACCCATTAATATTGGGGGTGCATGTGTCTTGTACATGTGCTATCTGTACAATATGGATAACTTTACAAGTGCATAATCACCTAGGAGTCAATTACAAGGCCGGTCTGACCATGCCATTCCTTGAATATTAATAAAAGGTATGATTACGAATATTGGTATAGCAATAATAATGATAATGTAATGATAATGATAATGTGTTTAGCATACACAACTTAGTGCAGGCTTAACTGCACATGATGTGATGACATCCTGACTCGAGGGATAATCTGCCATGAGGTCGTAGGACCTCATCCTGGTGTAAATGGATTATTATTTTTCCTTTTAATTTGTTGTAGCAAAAAAGAGATAGAACCTGTTTAATTTTTGTTCCCGTTTTATTTGTATTCTTTACTTTATTAGAAATGCTGCAAAATATCAGCCCTGCAATAATTTTTAGCTCTAATGGGACAAATTAGTTGCAATTATTTCCTTATGCATGTCTATATATATATATGTATATATATATATATATATATATATATATATATATATATATATATATATATATATATATATATATATATATATATATTGATAAACACTCATACGCATGTGTTTAACCAATATGATCTGAGTGTATGTGGAACAAAGTCCAGCTATTAGGCTAACTCAAGTTTTGACTATGTGTGTCTTGTGTGTTTGGCCTACATAAACACTGACACATTTTTTGCGGTTTTGCCATTTTCAGAGGTCAATATTTGTCATGCTGTGTCATGATGGTAATAGACTTTTTTTTGTTTAATAAACTCCATATTATATCTCTAAGTAATCTATAATGCTTTGCAGTAACAATAACAATAAATGACATTATGTTACATGTGCTGTTGTTATATATTTTGGTTATGTTCAATTCAATTAGAGTTCTTGAACTGGTACTTGAACTGGTAACTGCCTCTTCCCATCACTTTCTTGTGACACAATGTTCCCATCACCCTGGCCCTCAACCATTTTTTTTCCATGACATTCCTGTCACCTGCCACTAAGCTAATTTTTTTTTTTCAAGATGAGACATTCCTGTCACCCAGATGGATTAAACATGTGTCTTGTATATGTTTATGACATACCTTTCTTCTTCATTGTCAAAATATTTTCTGCCTAGACAAGTGAACATTTTGTAGGTATTAGATGTTTTTCTGTTGAACAGATTTTTACAAAACCTCTTTGCTGAAAAATACAACTGATCTTTGTAGAAGTGGCAGAATGTTGTAAATATATGAAACCATGAAATTAATTTGCCAATACCATTGTCTATAAGAGTTAGATACAGATTAGCACAACTGTAAAATCGTTCCATTTTGGGGCATCTGGAACTGATAACTGATTTGTAAAGAGAGTAATACCATTTTGGGCATTACATGATCAATTGACTCTAATTCTCTTCAGGTGTCCAGGAGCAAGAATGAGATTCAAGAAGACGGAGGTGTGCCAGACCTGTGCCAAAATCAAGAATGTATGCCAGACCTGCCTTCTAGATCTGGAGTATGGGCTCCCCACTCAGGTTAGTATAACATTTAGATTTATTTTCAGATATTGAGGAAATATCTTGCTGGTAACGTTAGGGAGGAATTTTCATGATTGAAATGTAGTGTTAACTTTCAGATTAGTTGTCTAGAAAAGAGAACTGTATAATGAAATGAGAATTTTTATATGGTAATGAAACTCAATACAGAATTTTAGACCTATTATTGATTACACATAATATAATAATAATAATGAATATGTGGGCAGACATCCTCTGATATGTAGCCTCAACCTATGGGTTCTCTAGGTTGCCACATCCCACTGTACACTAGGGTATAGAAACTCCCAAACACTACATCAGCACTTGGAAGCCTTATCCCATTGAGCCATTGAACACATACAGTGATATAGGATAAACATTGATCAACAAACATAAGCTAACATAAGTTATATATGCCCATAGGGAATCCAAAATAAAGTGAAATGTTAAAGTGAGCTCAGTGAGAGTGTGCTTTCCGTATGCTACAAGTCTCCAGAAAAGTATTATTGTGTACAAGGTGGAAGGGAATTTGGATTATTTATTTATGTAATTTCACACATCATTTGGAGCCATGATTAGTTTGAAAAACTATTGTTTGTATATTCTGAAAGGTTATAACAAATTATATGCATACAGAGCAGGTAATTTTATATATACTATAATTCATCAACAAAGGATAAGAGTTTTATATATATATATATATATATATATATATATATAAAAATATATTTATATTTATATTTATATTTATATTTATATTTATATTTATATTTATTTATTTATTTTCTGTGGTGTCATGGCAGTTACATCACCAACAATCTGGGCATTAGCCGTGAGTGGCCTCTCTGCTGGGTGCCAGCTTGTAGGCTGGGTGCATGTGAACATGTTTGTGTGGTGAAAAGACTCTATACCTCCTATTTGCAATGTTATTTCCTCTTTTTATGCATAAGCATTGCCATTTGCCATTTTCCAATGTCCATATTTGCCATTTAATTTGCATTATCCATTTGGTAATAGACTGTTTTCTTTGCACAGACTCCATATCATCTCTTTAGGTAGCTTACAACTCAGTGCAAGAGAAATTAAAATATGTAACACTTATTTTTTTTTATTTTTTATTTTTTTCAATTTTCAATTTTCTGTCTTACAACTTGTGTTGCCAGTCAAGGTGCCAGGAATACAATGCTGAGCATGGAAATGGCATCCTCCATGGAGCCAGCCCTCTTCCAGTCACATCTCACGGACATTACATTCCCCACTTGCCAAGAAGTTTGTGCGCTCATAAAATATAGAACAAACTCTTAGGGAATATTTTATTATTAATTTACTGTTCTTATGTATATGTTTACTTATAATATGATGCATGAATAAACTTTCCCCCACAGGTACGAGACTCAGCTCTTAGCCTAGCAGA
>NC_061855.1:6570980-6580980 GCF_019202785.1 Penaeus chinensis
CATGTGTGTGTGTGTGTGTGTATGTGTGTCTGTATATATGTATGTATATATATGTATATATAAATATGTATGCTATATATGTATAGATATGTATATATATGTATTTATACATATATATATATATATATATACATTTGTATGTATATGTATACATATATATATATTTATATACACAAACATTTATACATCTATATTAGCTTTTACATGTATATATATATGTATATATATATACACACATATATATATATATATATGTATATATGTACATATGTATGTATATCTGTGTATAAACATTTATACATCCATATTAGCTTTTATGTGTGTGTGTGTGTGTGTGTGTGTGTGTGTGTGTGTGTGTGTGTGTGTGTGTGTGTGTGTGTGTGTGTGTGTGTGTGTGTGTGTGTGTGTGTGTTTATATATGTATGTATGTATGTATGTATATATATGTATATGTAATATTTTCGTGTATATTTTCTCTCTTTCTTAAGGGGTTCTCTGCTTGTCGTCCCTGGTTCAAGATTTTCACCGGATTCCTTGTTAATCCGGTCCTGTGGGGCCTTTGACGTGACGCCCTCGATACGTACTAATTCTGCTTACTGGTTACTCCTCCAATAAAGTTTCCACAGGCCCTTATAACTAGGTGTATAATCCATGTACCAAAACACCTTGAAATTCCTGCTCTTTCCAAATACAGTGAATTAATTTGGCTTTAACATTCTGTAACTCTTAGCAGGTATGATATTCTATTCCTAGTTGACATACACTCATCAGGAAGATATATTTTAACCGAGTTTTATTGTAATTCGAATAAGCTGAAGCTATTGGGATTTCAAAGAGCTGGGCAGGAATATCAAAACTTCCTGTATTCGTTATCATAAGTCAAAAAGAGGAAGGAAGACAGGCAATGGAAAATGATGAATAAAACACCACATTACAATAATGTCTTTATTATTGTGTTTCCAACAAAAATTTAACATTGTTAATATAAAATATACAAAATAAGTAGACATTAATAACAATGGTAATTATGGAAGGAAGAAACTCTAAGTAAAGATATGTATCCTTGATATGGCAGCAAAACACACGTAAGACATCCCTAACGTCTATTATTTAATGACTAATAAAATTACAATACAAAAATGAATAATTATTGCTTGTGCTTTACTTGAATATTTTTAATGTTTTACCTCTAGGTGCAGTTTTTAAAAACTTTCCTGGAATTGCTATCTAGAAAACCACAAAAAGGTTTAATAATGAAACGGCTCTTTCTCTATTCGATTGATCATGCTCTTATCAAAAAATAAATTAGCCTAACGGAAATTTAATAATCATAAGAAAAAAAACCTGCACAGCTATAATTAATTGGAATGTTTTGGAATGCCAACATTTACAAGAAAATTCCAGACCATGATATTACAGAACGGTATCGAAAGTTTCATTTTGTCTTCGATACATCTGTAATTCCTTTTTTGGGGGGTGGGGGAGGTATTTTTGCAATGTATGCATCTCTTACAAAATAATAATTATAAAAGAAAAGAACAAATAACAACAATTTGGCTTTGGAGTAGTATGGCAAGCATTTATTGAACTCTCGTGTTTATTAAAAAATAACATTGGATATAAAAAGCATAACTCTAGTAGGCATCTACCTTATCAAATACAAAAAAAGAATGTGTAAGGCAAACTTTGTGCACAAAATATCTCGAGGGGGAAATTTATACAAACTTTTTTTTTTCATCTTACGAAACGCATTTCCACCAACCAACATACTTGGCACTCGGGTCGAGCTATATGGCACCAATTCAAATTATTACAAAGAAGAAAAAAAAAACAAAGAAAACGGGAATTTCTTGTTGCAGGGTGAATACAGATTATTCAATGTATAGACTGCATCTCCAGATATGGTTATAATTAGCACACTGTAATTAAAAACAAAGAAAAAATATATGCATAGGGCGCTACAGATATATCTGTATGTATATTAAAAAATCTTGTGCCTCTTTAAATAAACTATTCATTACTTAAAAAAAAATAATCTATATTAAGCTTCTTACAAAAAGGATATCAATGGAAAATGGAGATTATTATGATTTTTAACGTACGGGAGGGATATACTTTTTGTGAAGTGATATCAATATTGTGCTTATTGATATAATTTGCATAGTGAAACCCTTGGCAGGTCAGACATCAACTTTGTCATCCTGTTATGTATATACAAAAAAGAAAGATTATAAACTTAAATCCAAATTAATTTGTACAAAGACTCGACTGATAGAAGAAAGACAAAGTACAGACGATAATAATAATTAAAAAAGCTATGCATTTGTCAGAAGACCTCCCAAGAGTCATAAAGAATTATTGAAATGTGACGAGAATTTATGAACCTCTTTGGAAAAAAAATGAGAGGGAGAGGGAGAGGGAGAGGGAGAGGGAGAGGGAGAGGGAGAGGGAGAGGGAGAGGGAGAGGGAGAGGGAGAGGGAGAGGGAGAGGGAGAGGGAGAGGGAGAGGGAGAGGGAGAGGGAGAGGGAGAGGGAGAGAGAGAGAGAGAGAGAGAGAGAGAGAGAGAGAGAGAGAGAGAGAGAGAGAGAGAGAGAGAGAGAGAGAGAGAGAGAGAGCGAAAAAGTAAACAACATTAAGCTGGTTACCCCTTTGCCGAGGCTCATACATCCGGGTCACCTTTTCCAAATCCATATAAAGAGCTTAGAGAACATGTTTCATTCTTCTTCTGCATCATCTGCTGATAGGGAATAGCCTCTATATATATTAATTAAGCTTCTAGTACATTACACTGAGTAGAAAAAATCACAATTGCATAAAGGACAAGCTGTCATACGATACCTACACACATTCATTATGACAGTCACTCGCAATAACATTCACCAGAACTATTCTACAGTATATGGAATGATAAAAGTTTATTTTCCTTATTTCATTATATAGATGACACATATGAAGATTCTCCAGATTTTTTTTTCATGGCAACTAATTGTTCTTTAAATTTGATAACATTTACCCTGCCAACCCTCAGGGGTTGTAGGTTACGTGAATAAAAGAAAATAACAATAAATTAAATACATGACATTTTGCCTTATTCATGGATGGCATAATAGAAAACAAGAAAGCAAGAATAAATAACGGCAATTTTGCTATAGTTATAGCTACCATTAACATAAAATATATATAGCTGCTTGAGGGGAAGAGACAAAATAGTTGCCGTTTTTCTTCTACGTTCTGAGGGATAGTATTTAAAATATATATTTAAAGAAAAAATCACATTTCAAACGGATAAAAATAATAGAAAACGCTGAAAGACAAAACACATCAACAACTTGTACACAAAACGTTTTGATCCTACAAACATTTTTGTTTTGGCAGAACGTTTAATCTAGATTTTCTTAAAAAAAAAGGAGAGAATTACGCATTTATTCCTTTGTTTTTGTAACGCTGCCAGATACTCCACATATATGGCACCTACGAGACAAACAATCACCTTGTGTAGATTGTTTACACAACGCTATCACTCATATTCTGGAAGCTTCGTGTATAACTGATATGCAAAGACGAGGAGATTCCAACTAGAGATAAAATTATCCTTAGGGAATATATGTTTTTTTTTTCTTCTTCATATTACGAAGACATGCACGTTAGAGATTTCAAAAAAGAAAAAAGATTTGTTTCTTTTTTTCTTTACAAGAAAGAAAAAAATGACAAGATGTGTTCACCATTCTATCTCACTGCTTCCATCTGACGACAGAAGCGAGAAAGAAAAAGAGAGAAAATCTATATATATGTATATCTAGATATGTAAACATTCTATATCCTAATTTTAAAGAAATGTACAAATCCTTAACTTCAATTTTTTTTTCCTCTTTTCTCTTGCAGTATTCAAAGTAAAACCACATTATCATTTAATAATTACGAATCACCATACAAGTACAGTAAAAAAAGCTGTATACACAGAATCCAGCCAGTGCAAAGTATCTATTCTAATGGGTGGACTTTCAATCTTAATAAAAAAGGAACTCGCCGAGTCTCACTAAGTCGCCGGGGCAATGGTAGCTCTTCGCGTGAGTGGCAACTTGGCAGGAAAGGTCGACGGCCTTGGCGAAGCAGTAATACTTGGCGAGTTCGCGTGTGTTGAATTATTGTTGTTCGCTTCTTCTCGAAAAAGATGTTTCTTGAAGCGGGGGCGGAGGGTGAGGTTAGAGGGTGAGGTTGGAGGTGGAGGGTGAGGTTGGGGGTGGAGGGTGAGGTTGGGGTGGAGGTTGAGGGTGAGGATGGGGGTGGAGGATGAGGTTAGGTTGGAGGGTGAGGATGGGGGTGGAGGGTGAGGATGGGGGTGGAGGGTGAGGATGGGGGTGGAGGGTGAGGATGGGGGTGGAGGGTTATGTTGGGGGTGGAGGGTGATGTTGGGGTGGAGGGTGATGTTGGGGGTGGAGTGTGAGGATGGGGGTGGAGGGTGAGGTTTGGGTGGAGGGTGAGGTTGTGGTGGAGGGTGAGGTTGGGGGGTTGGATAGGCTTGAGGGTAGAGGGTGAGGTGATGAGAGGTGCCGGGGGGGGGGGGGGGTGGAGGTGGTTTACAGAGGGGATGAAGGGGGATGGCGGAGGGTACGAGGGGTGGAGGGGTGGAGGGGTGGGGGTGAAGGGTGGAGAGGGGAGTGGAGAGGGAGTTGGAAAAAAATCAGGTCTCACGTAATGAGTTTTCTTGAATACTGAGGAACTTGAAGTGACATGGACAAGCTATTATTATTAATATTTCATACTTTACTTCTTTTTTTTTAAATCTTAGCGACAAACCCCCTTTTTCCCATAGAACAAGCGTGATATCAGGAATGCTAGATAAGATCATCTTTTTGGGCAAATACAAACTTTTTCTTTGTTACTCGTTAACGATATGCATAGAAAACGTGACTGATAATGATGAAAAATAAATACCATTTCTTATCAGGTCATTTGCGGTTGATATGTGTAACGTTATAAATGTGACTGCTTTTTTTCCGTTTAAAATCAGCAAATATACTTATCTTCAAGCCGTAATATATGTTTCATAATTCCTACAACGGTAATTATATATTTTTCCTATGAAAATTACACCAAAAATACAATGAAATTTAATTATGTTGATTAAAAAATATCATGAACAATGATAACGATTCCAATGGTAATAGCCATAGTAATAATACTAATACTAATATTGCTAGCAGTAAAAATATCAATAACAAAATAAGTAGTAATAGTATTAATAATAATAATAATAATACTGAGGATCTTGAATAATATTAATAATAATAGTAATGACGATAATAATAAATACACTAATAATAATAATAATAATGATAATAATAATAATAACAATCATAATGATATTATCAGTAATAATGAACAATTGTGATTTTTTTTCATCTATTATCATTTTGTTTCAACAGGTTAAATTAAAAACATATTCGCATCACACAACCCTTTCCGTTACTCTAGCCCGTCAGCGTATCATTATTTTTTCAAGAGAGCATATCAGTGAAATTAAGCTTGTATTAAAATTATTCCTACGTCTTATGGCCACTGGATAACCATGAGCAGAAGCTATAGGAAGGCGTCTATACTTATCAATATCGACGTTTTAGCTGATTTGCATTTTTTGAAACAAGAAAATCAAATGAATCGCAAAAAAGCGCGTGAAAATTTACTTTGTTTTTACCCTATGTGTTTTGTTCCGGTTGTTCCCAATGGCAATGTTTAACCGAAATTAAGTAAAAATATCTGTACATATATATATGGGAAATAAGACTGAGTGATAGAGACAGTGAGAAAAAAATCACAATGGGATTTCTCGAAAACTGAACTGGAAAATACGACGAAGAAACTGCATTATCAGAAATAAATAATCAGCAACACATACACACAAAAAATACGTTGTCTTCTTACTCTCGTAAAAACTACTGACACGTTAAAATAAAAGCTTAAACTTACTTCATATTTGGCACAAGAAAATCAATTCAGCTTTTGGCCACTGATCATGTGTTTAAATTAAAGTCATATAGATTCTGCAATAAATGTAAAGCACACAAAAATATACAGCACTCTGTTGTCATCAGGAGTCCGTGAAAGACGATCTTTTCGTAATAAAAGAGGACGACTCTGCAAAATTATATAAAAAGTATAACATTCTGAGAAAAATGTATTCAAACACAATACATCAACTACAACTTACCTAAAACTAGGTAACAATCAGTGCTTGTAACAACATGATATGGTTTAATTCATAAAGGTTGATATGGCCACTCGGATATTCTGTTTGAAGAAAGATATGCGTGATATCTCTTTGACATGGCACGACGTATACTAGCTTCGCATTCTTGCATTCTCAAGTCGATCGGACATTGCATGCCAGGGTTTTCATTTTCATCCTTTCGTTCATTATATCTATTATTGAAGATGTGTGAATTATACATTATTATCATCATCATCTTGCCATAAAATGGAAAAAATATATGTACTGGGAGCTTATTTCCTTTCGTATTTGGTACTTATCAAAACTGGAGTAAGCAGCTACGAGTGAAAACTGCTGTTTCTGAGAGCTGGAAGAAAGAAGTTTAACTGGGTGTGGATACTGACAAAAGCTACAGCCGACGTAGGGACAACCACCTCTAGAAAACAATGCTTGAGGATTGCATAAACAAACAGCTTTGTAATGCCAGGTAAACGGTGTGTTTTCTTGTTCTTTTCCAAGGAGGCGAAAGAGCAAATATTTTTCCTTTCTTCTTCTTCCACTTCTTGCTCTGCCCTCTTTTTCTCTGATCAATGGTCGCTTTCTTCCCTAATATTTACTCTACCGAAAAGGAATGTGTGTCTCTTGTCACCTAGTCTACTCTACCTAGAAAAAAATATCACACAGTCCCATGCACGTGAAAACCGGTGTAAAAACTACAAAAGGAAATCAGTCGATACACAAAACAAAATGGCATAACAACGTTACGTTAGCACTAGCTTAAATATCATTATAGGTATACCAGCAATAAGTTTCATTATGCTGTGCTTCGGTAGCAATAAAAAGCTTATTGTTTAGTACGGTGCAACTCCTTTTCCTGTGGCGGACGAAGAAGGAGGTCGCACTGGAATATGTTTCACACAGATCCTACAATCCTACACATTTGTAGAGCAGACCTACTACTGTAGCTTTGAGCACAAGGAATGATATGGCAATATACTTTGTCGATTAACGGTTCCTGTTATGGGCGCCTAATTTGCATAATCCTAAGATTAGAAAAAAAGACCTTTGTGATATGTTGCCAATAATAGGAATCCAATAGAAAGTCTTAGGAATTTAAGCAATAGCTATCTTTTTCAGGATTAGAGCTATCTATTTTCCTTTTCTTTGTCCGAACCAGTATCAAAGACAAGATCCTTCCATTCAGATTTACCCCAAAGAATAAAAAACGAAAGAAGCACCAAGGAATGGCTTGCTGGGGAAGGAACGCGTCAACATGGCCGGCCGACTGTTTCCCTTTCTCCTTCCGAAGATAAATATCACATGTATATTTCCTTGGTTGTCACTCATCACATAAAGGGATAAATAGAAAAGTGGTCAAGTGAGCCCTGGACACAGGAGCTACGAGCAACTACTTCACACGGTCACGGCAGCAGCAGCGGCGGCTGCGGCAGCGGCTTTGGCGCGGGTGTTCATCTGACTGCGCTTCGACAACTGCGCCGCCGAGATGTTGTTGTTGTCCAGCTTCTCTCTCCCTTCCTCGGCGTCGAAGCTGTCCGATAACTTCTCGTTGGCTTCTAGGCTAATCTCACTATCGGGAGTGTGCGAACGACTTTTGCCTGGGGAAAGAGAGATAGGAACCAATTTATTCTTTTCTCCTTTCTCGAAATGGGAGTCAGATGCAACAGTGGTCTCACTCACTCTTCCTTAACCCATGAATACTGTCAGAATGAACTCTGAATGAATAAACTACCCTATTTCCATCGTTATTCCTTCATTTCTTAAACAGAATAAGGCAAGAATGCTAAGAACTTCACCTCCAGGCCTTTGCTGGTCCAGGAGGGAGGGTAGACACCGTGCCAAGAAAAGAATCAAATCTACGAACTCTACATTCCTCCTCAGTGACCGTTTCTAGAAAAAAGGGACGAACTCTCTCCTAGAACGTTCTCACAGGCTCACAAAATCACACCAAACCAAAGAAAAACAATCCCTATAACACAAAATGAAAATGATAAACAGATACAAGGACTATAAATAAAATAACATAATGAAAAATACGAAAGACCTCAACGCCAGTCTCGTTACCTTGCGCGTGGTGAGCCTCCTCCTCCTTGACGGCGCCGGCCTCGGACACGACGACCTCCGCGCCCTCGTCGTGGCCCTCGCCCTCCGCGCCCGCCTTGCCCGTGAGGCCGTTCGAGCCCGCGATCACGGCCGCGATGTCGCAGTGCTTGGCGCCCTTCTTGCCCAGGGCGACGATGGCATTGGCAGCTCTGGAAGGTTGCGTGGTTAGGATCGGTCTAGGAAGAGACATTTGCGGTGTGTAAAAAAAGTGTGATGCGTTTGCTCATGCGTCGGGGATTTTGAGTTAGGGTCGAGCTGTCTGAATATCATGTATTCTAATTACTAGAAGACTATGCATATCAATAGACCTTCATGCTTTTCAGGTATTAGAATCATATCAAACTAGCTGATCCTATGCATATTTCACAATATATCATAAATCATATGTATATCAACCAACAGAATCCCATAGATATCAAGACATCACTGAAAGCGTGCGTGGCTTGATGACTCATTACCTGTAAGACTTGTTCACTTCCTTCTGCATGTCCACGTCGTACTTGTGGTACTTCTCGTACATGCTAATGATGAGGTCCCGCTCCTCCTCCGAGTACTCCTCGAGCGACGGGTGGAAGCGCTTGGCGTGCTTCACATACGTGTTCTTTCTCGGGCCGTCGTAAGACTTGAAGGTGGTGAAGCACAGCATGCAGATGCTCATGTTGGTCCGGGTGTCGTAGTCGACCAGGAGCTGCCTCCGCCATTCTTCCTGGAAGCCACAAAGAGAGAGAGAGAACAAGATAAATTCCCCGCTTTCACTGCGTCTGGGAAAAAGGATAGGAAAAAGTGATATTACTTTGTTTAACAAGAAGTGTAAGGGATAAATTCACCGCGGCTAATTCGAGAAAAGATATAATTTCTCTTCGCCCGGCGAACTTGGAATTTAATACTTCGCGTTGCATTCTCTGGCGAACATATCGACGTCTGTGTCTCTTTATCCTTAAAATTTGTACAATATCATTGCCGTTTGACAGCTGGACTTTGGCACGAATGGATGATATGATCAGACACAAACACCCTACCTTGAAGGTTCTCATGTTGATGGTCACTCTCTGCGCGCTTGTCGTGTTGGCCTCCCCGCCGCTGCCTCCGTCGGCCACCTGGCGCAGGATGCTGTGGAAGTACGGCGTCACCTTCTCCTCGCCTGCGTCCGACGGCGGCGTGACCGACGGCGCTGACGACGACCCATTGATGGCGCTGGAGGGAGCGGTTGGCGTGCCGCACGCGGACGAGGACGAGTTGGGTTCGTCCGCGGCGCCGCAGGTGAGCTGAGATGATGGAGGGATGCTGTTGGGCGTGGGCGTAGGCGTTCTCGCCTGCGGGTGCGGCATAACGCTGAGGTCGCTGGGCGTTTCGGGGGCGCTCTGCGTGTCGCTCTCGTCGCTGTTCACGGCCGGGTCCTCCAGGGCGCTCGCGTCGCTGCGAGGGGGCGGGGGCAGGGAGGGGGAAGAAAAGGGTTAATAGAAGAAAACACCTGCGTGATCCTCTCAACAATCCGACTTCAACAAAGTTTAACAATCTGCAAAATTCCCAAAAGCTTTGCCACTTGTCGTCTGACAAGTGGCAAAAAGGGAAGGGAAGCAACTCACCTCGTGACGTCGAATTTCTCGGACTTGACTGGCGATGGCTTTGTGACGATGGTCTCTAATTCTTGCACTTCGTCTGCTTGCTCT
>NC_061855.1:6584961-6592461 GCF_019202785.1 Penaeus chinensis
TGGAATGGCATTCAGACCTTTCGTCATTTGTTTTCCCTCCTCTCCTTCCTCTCTTCCTCTTCCTCTCTCTTCCCTCTCCTTGTTTTTTTAGTCATCTTCTTCCCTACTTCCCCATTTCTCTCTGCTGCCCATTTCTTTCGTCTTCCCCTTTTATCTTCCTTTCCCTTCGTCTTCCATTCCCTTTTCATTTTCCTTCCTTCATTTTATCGTCGGGCAAGTTTTTCGTTTCCCGTTTAAATTCCCTTCCCCCATTTCTCCATTTTCACCCCTTCTTTCCCTCCTACACTCTCTATCTATATCTTTAGATAGATAGATAGATAGATGTTTTTGTGTGTTTATACTTATGCGTTCATACACACATGTATACATCACTATTTACATAAGTATTTAAATACATCCCTTGGACCCCCCCATCGGATCCCTCCCCTCGGACCCCCTCCCCTCGACCCCCCCATCGGACCCCCCCATCGGAACCTCCCTTGGACCCCCTCGGACCCCCCCCTCGGACACCCCCCTCGGACCCCCCTCGGACCCCCCTCGGACCCCCCCTCTCGGACCCCCCCTCTCGGACCCCCCTCTCGGGCCCCCCTCTCGGACCCCCCCTCCCCTCCGCGCCGAACTCGCCCAACAGTGAGAAATGTACAGGTGTTCCCATTCATTTTCTTTGTTGTTGATCTCGGTGCCTCCCCGCGCGCGTCAAGGATTTTGCGTCTTATGACATCGAGGCCTCAAAGTGCAGTGTGCCGTGTGCATTTTCTTCGTGCGTGCGCGTGTGTGTGTGTGTGTGTGTGTGTGTTTGCGTGCGTGTTTGAATGCTTGCTTGTATGCGTGCTTGTATGTATGGATGTATGCATGCATGTATGTATGTACATATAAAGGGATTTATATGTTATGTTTCGAATTAGTATGCGTCCAAGTATATTTTCCAATTTGTCTTTTTATATTGCTTAATTTTGGGATTTGTTTTCTTTGGAGTTTAAAACCTGTTGCTAGGGAACGAACAGGTAATTAACAGTGTTTACTGCTACGTAGCTACGTGCGTTTGGTCAAGTACAAAGCCAGTTTAGCTCTGTGAAGCGGATTCTAACAGAAGGAATAGCGAACAGCTGATTGTGATCCTGTGCTTTCAGATTTGCGATTGAAAAAATAAAAGTAAAAAGGAGAAGGAGTCTTTGGTTTAACACGTGTTGGTCAGAGTCTGTTTTAAGCATTGGGTGAAGTGTTTATATACTCGGGGGGAGGAAGAGAGGGAGAGAAGGAGAGAGGGAGAGAGGGAGAGAGGGAGAGAAGGAGAGAGGGAGAGAGGGAGAGAGGGAGAGAAGGAGAGAAGGAGAGAAGGAGAGAAGGAGAGAGGGAGAGAAGGAGAGAAGGAGAGGAGAGAGGGAGAGAAGGAGAGGAGGAGAGGAGAGAGGGAGAGAAGGAGAGAGGGAGAGAAGGAGAGAGGGAGAGAAGGAGAGAGGGAGAGAAGGAGAGAGGGAGAGAAGGAGAGAGGGAGAGAGGGAGAGAAGGAGAGAAGGAGAGAGGGAGAGAAGGAGAGAGGGAGAGAAGGAGAGAGGGAGAGAAGGAGAGAGGGAGAGAGGGAGAGAAGGAGAGAGGGAGAGAAGGAGAGAGGGAGAGAAGGAGAGAGGGAGAGAAGGAGAGAGGGAGAGAAGGAGAGAGGGAGAGAAGGAGAGAGGGAGAGGGTGGGACTGAATGGCAATGATGACTCCCTTCTCCTTCCCCTCCCTCCCCTTCTCCCCTTCTCCCCTTCTCCCCTGCTCTACCCCTCTCCCTCCCCACATAACACGGCTATCGCATGCCTCACCCCCCATCGTGCCCCAAGCCTCCTTCTCCCCCTCTCCCCCTTTTACTCCCTTTTCTCTCTTCTTCTTCTCCCTTTTCTTCTTCTTCCCCTCCCTTTTCTTCTTCTCCTCCCTTTTCTTCTTCTTCTTCTTCTCCCTCTTCTTCTTCTTCTCCTCCCTCCTCTTCTTCTTCTTCATCTCCTCCCTCTTCATCTTCTTCTTCTCCTCCTTCTTCTTCTCCTCATCTCGTTCTTTCTTATTTCCCCTCCTCGTCACTTGTCGCCCTCTCGCCCGCGTTTTCGTGGAGCCAGACATTTAACGGCGTCTGTGTGCGCGATTAATTCATAATCCCGTCCTTCTTAAGGGAGAGAGAAGGAAGGAGGAAGAAGGAAGGAGGAAGCAGGAGGGCTTCGCTCCCTCTCCTTTCGCCACCACCACCTCCTCCTCCTCATCCTCATCCTCATCCTCATCCTCATCCTCATCCCTTTCCTCCTCCTCCTTCTCCAATTCCTCCTCCTCCTCCTCCTCCCCCCCCCCTCCTCCTCCCCCGCAATCCTTTCCCCACCATCCGCAATCCTTCTTTTCCCCAAATCCTCCATCCTCTTTCTCCCCATCTCCTCCTCTCCTCTCCCCATCCTCCCCTCTCCCCTCTATTCGCAATCCTCCTTCTCCCCAAATCCTCCTCCTCATCCTCATCCTCCCTCCCTCCTCCCCCCTCTCCCCCTCCCCCTCATCCCCCTCCCCTCCCCTTCATCCCCCTCCCCTCCCCCTCATCCCCTCCCCTCCCCCTCCCGCTGTGCCCACGTCACAGGCCGGCCAGACGAGACGAGGCGGAATGTTACAATGAAGGCGCGGGGCTGTGCACGAGGGAGGCCAAATTCACCCGTTGCAGAAGGCGCTCGTTTTCTCTCCCTTTTTCCCCCTCCTTCCCCGGATGCTGGGCGGCCGGGGGGGCATCCTCCAGCCGCAGGAGAGGGCCCTTGAAGTGTTCTTTGGCTCTCCCGGTCGTAGGAAGGGCGGCGACGGCGGGAAATATATGGTGGAAAAGTCGACGAGAATATCGCCATCCGAGAACGGGTTTCAGTCAGGCGAGACTGCGTGGCCACCAGTCTGCCCCGCAGGTGTGTCCGCGTGCGTGCGTGCGTACGTGTCTGTGTGTGCCAGCGTGTGTGTCCGTGTGCGAACGCGCGCGCACGCGTCTTGTTTCTGAGCCTGTTTTTCTCTTTATTTTCTCTTTAGTTTTAATTTTTTTTCTCATTTTCGACGATTCTGACCAAATAGCGTCTTCCTTGTCGTGTTTGCCCTCGAGTTGTCTCCGGCGCTTGGGGGACGGGGTTTAAAGCGCCGTTTGGGAGAGAGAGAAGCAGCATCTTCCGCGAGAGAAGGCGAGGGAGGAGGAGCGGGGGACGCCGAACAGGGGGAGGAGGGGATAGAGGAGGAGGAGGAGAAGGAGGAGGAGGAGGAGGATGATATGGAGGAGGAGAAGGAGGAGGAGGAGAAGGAGGAGGAGGAGGAGAAGGAGAAGGAGCCGCCCTGACAACACGTGGGCCGGCGCACTGCCACCACGGACGGTGTTCCTTCCCTCTTCGTAAAGACGCTCTTCATCTTCTCTCGCAAAATGTTCTCCTCCTCTCCCACCTCCTCTTCTTCCTTTTCCTCTTCTTCCTCATTCTCCTCCTCTCCTTCCCTCTCCCCTCCATCCCCCTCCTCCCCTTCCCCCTCCTCCTCCCCTTCCCCCTCCTCTCCCTCCTCCTCCCGCACCTCCTCCCGCTCCTCCTCCCTCCTCCTCCTCTTCCTATTCCTCTTCCTCTTCCTCTTCCTCTTTCTATTCTCTTCCTCTTCCTCTTTCTATTCTCTTCCTCTTCTCTTCTTCTGCCTCCTCTTCCTCTTCCTCCTCTTCCTCCTCCTCTTCCTCCTCCTCCCGCTCCTCCTCCTCCTCCTCCTCCCGCTCCTCCTCCTCCTCCTCCTCCCGCTCCTCCTCCTCCTCCTCCTCCTCCCGCTCCTCCTCCTCCTCCTCCTCCTCCCGCTCCTCCTCCTCCTCCTCCTCCTCCCGCTCCTCCTCCTCCTCCTCCTCCTCCTCCTCCTCCTCCTCCTCCTCCTCCTCCTCCTCCTCCCGCTCCTCCTCCTCCTCCTCCTCCCGCTCCTCCTCCTCCTCCTCCTCCCGTTCCTCCTCCTCCTCCTCCTCCTCCCTCCTCCTCCTCCTCCTCCTCCTCCCGCTCCTCCTCCTCCCGCTCCTCCTCCTCCCGCTCCTCCTCCTCCCGCTCCTCCTCCTCCCGCTCCTCCTCCTCCCGCTCCTCCTCCTCCTCCCTGCTCCTCCTCCTCCTCCTCCCGCTCCTCCTCCTCCTCCTCCCGCTCCTCCTCCTCCCGCTCCTCCTCCTCCTCCTCCCGCTCCTCCTCCTCCTCCTCCTCCTCCTCCTCCTCCTCCTGCTCCTCCTCCTCCTCCTCCAGGACGCCAGGCTCATGATGACCAATCTTCCGGATCGCCTCCAAGAGAACTTGCATTTCAGATCTTCCTCAGCCTAGAAAGACTCCTTGGGTTTGGTGTCCTTCTTGGGGTTGCTGTGTCCTCCGCCCTCTTCGTCATAAAAAAAAAAAAAAAAAATAGTAATAAAAATAAAAGAATAAAAAGGTTTGCATCCTCCTTACCTTCCTTCCTTAAACTGCGTGCCTCGTAGCCTTCCTTCGGGTGTCTTGCTGTCGCCCTCCGCCCTTTTCTCTCTCTTGCACAAGAGAGAGAGGGAGAGAGAGAGGGAGGGGAGGAAAAAGGGAGGGAAGGGGGGACAGAGAGACAGAGAGAGAGAGAGAAACAGAGACAGAGACAGAGACACAGAGTCAGACAGAGATATAGAGAGATATAGAGAGATATAGAGAGACAGAGCTATAGAGAGACAGAGCTATAGAGAGACAGAGCTATAGAGAGACAGAGCTATAGAGAGACAGAGCTATAGAGAGACAGAGCTATAGAGAGACAGAGCTATAGAGAGACAGAGCTATAGAGAGACAGAGCTATAGAGAGACAGAGCTTTAGAGAGACAGAGCTATAGAGAGACAGAGCTATAGAGAGACAGAGCTATAGAGAGACAGAGCTATAGAGAGACAGAGCTATAGAGAGACAGAGCTATAGAGAGACAGAGATATAGAGAGACAGAGATATAGACAGATATAGACAGAGAGAGACAGAGAGCAAAAGAGAGCGAGAGACAGCGAGAGACAGCGAGAGCAAAAGAGAGCGAGAGACAGCGAGACAGCGAGAGAGAGAACGAGAGAGAAACATGAAAGTTGCGAAGTTTGAGAGGAGGAGAAGGCGAACGAGTGTTGGTGGCGTCGGCGGCAGCGGTTGATGTTGCCTCCTCTGCTTTTAATTCTGTTGCTGTCATTGCTGTTTCTCCTGGTGCTGTTGCTGCCGTCGTGCCGCAAGTCCGGCGAACTTGCTAGAAGGTTCTTGGCGCGGGACGGAAATGCCACTCTGAGTGAGGGGAAGAGGGGGGAAGGGGGGGGGCAAGGAATCGTATCTCCGGGTCAGGAGAACTCATGGCTTTTTGGGTGAAAGGGATCGTCGAAGGTGAAAGAGTCTGACGGGGGAATTTTTTTTAAGGGGAAAAAGGGCGTCCTCGTTTTCTTTCCTTGCTCTTTAGTCGGGTATTGAGGGCGAATTTTGAGGAAGGGGGGGGGGGGGATTTTTGAGTTTGGGGGAGAGAGAAGTTGACTGGTAGTCAGTAATGTCCTTTGTCTGGATTATTTTATTTACTAGAAAAGGAGGAGGGGCGAGGGTTGTCGCCAATGTAGTGAAGATTCTCTCATTCTCTCTCTCTCTCTCTCTCTCTCTCTCTCTCTCGTCTCCTCTCTCCTCTCTCTCTCTCGTCTCTCTCCTCATCTCTCTCTCTCTCTCTCTCTCTCTCTCTCTCTCTCTCTCTCTCTCTCTCTCTCTCTCTCTCTCTCTCTACCCTCCCTCTCTCTCTACCCTCCCTCTCTCTCTACCCTCCCTCTCTCTCTACCCTCCCTCTCTCTCTACCCTCCCTCTCTCTCTCTACCCTCTCTCTCTCTCTCTCTACCCTCTCTCTCTCTCTACCCTCTCTCTCTCTCTACCCTCTCTCTCTCTCTACCTCTCTCTCTCTCTCTACCCTCTCTCTCTCTTCTACCCTCTCTCTCTCTCTACCCTCTCTCTCTCTCTACCCCTCTCTCTCTCTACCCTCTCCTCTCTCTCCCTCTCTCTCTCTCTACCCTCTCTCTCTCTCTACCCTCTCTCTCTCTCTACCCTCTCTCTCTCTCTACCCTCTCTCTCTCTCTACCCTCTCTCTCTCTCTACCCTCTCTCTCTCTCTCTACCCTCTCTCTCTCTCTCTACCCTCTCTCTCTCTCTACCCTCTCTCTCTCTCTACCCTCTCTCTCTCTCTACCCTCTCTCTCTCACTACCCTCTCTCTCTCTCTCTACCCTCTCTCTCTCTCTACCCTCTCTCTCTCTCTACCCTCTCTCTCTCTCTAACCCTCTCTCTCTCTCTACCCTCTCTCTCTCTCTAACCCTCTCTCTCTCTCTACCCTCTCTCTCTCTCTACCCTCTCTCTCTCTCTACCCTCTCTCTCTCTCTACCCTCTCTCTCTCTCTACCCTCTCTCTCTCTCTCTACCCTCTCTCTCTCTCTACCCTCTCTCTCTCTCTACCCACTCTCTCTCTCTACCCTCTCTCTCTCTCTACCCTCTCTCTCTCTCTACCCTCTCTCTCTCTACACTCTCTCTCTCTCTACCCTCTCTCTCTCTCTACCCTCTCTCTCTCTCTACCCTCTCTCTCTCTCTACCCTCTCTCTCTCTCTACCCTCTCTCTCTCTCTAACCCTCTCTCTCTCTCTACCCTCTCTCTCTCTCTACCCTCTCTCTCTCTCTACCCTCTCTCTCTCTCTACCCTCTCTCTCTCTCTACCCTCTCTCTCTCTCTACCCTCTCTCTCTCTCTACCCTCTCTCTCTCTCTACCCTCTCTCTCTCTCTACCCTCTCTCTCTCTCTACCCTCTCTCTCTCTCTACCCTCTCTCTCTCTCTACCCTCTCTCTCTCTCTACCCTCTCTCTCTCTCTACCCTCTCTCTCTCTCTACCCCTCTCTCTCTCTACCCTCTCTCTCTCTCTACCCTCTCTCTCTCTCTACCCTCTCTCTCTCTCTACCCTCTCTCTCTCTCTACCCTCTCTCTCTCTCTACCCTCTCTCTCTCTCTACCTCTCTCTCTCTCTACCCTCTCTCTCTCTCTCTACCCTCTCTCTCTCTCTCTACCCTCTCTCTCTCTCTACCCTCTCTCTCTCTCTACCCTCTCTCTCTCTCTACCCTCTCTCTCTCTCTACCCTCTCTCTTTCTACCCTCTCTCTTTCTACCCTCTCTCTTTCTACCCTCCCTCTCTCTCCCTCCCTCTCTCTACCCTCCCTCTCTCTACCCTCCCTCTTACTCCTACTCCTCCTCCTCCGCCGTCGCCGCCCTCGACAGTTGCCAGCAGCAGTCCAGTCCATTCGCTCCAGACCCAAATCTCTCGCTGAGCTCCGGCCGCGGCGACATGCGGGGGAGGGGCGGTGGGGGGCTGAGGGGGAGAGGGAGGGAAGGAGGGAAGCAGGGAAGCAGGGAAAGAGAGGGAAGGAAGGAGGGAAGAAAGGAGGGAGAGAGATGTGCAGGGAAGTAGGAAGGGAGAAAGGGAGGGAGGGAAGAAGGGAGGGAGAGAGAAAAGAAGGAAGGAAGGAAGGATGGAGCAT
>NC_061855.1:6597461-6599269 GCF_019202785.1 Penaeus chinensis
GATGGGATGTGCTCTCCGCCTGGATGTACGTAGAAGGAAGGAGGGGAGGATGCCGAAGAGGGAGGGAGCCCTGCAAGGGATGGTGCCCTGAGGGTGAGGGAGGGAGGGAGGGAGGGAGGGAGTCCCAGTAGAAGGTGCATCGGTTCGTAAAATGTCTTGTAGGAGCGAGGATCTTGGGAGTGGTAAGTAGCCTCGGCACGGAGGCGAATTCGGACGAACGGTTGAAGGATAAAATGTGAGCGAGTGTTTCCCCGAGTGCTTTTAGGATAGTGCGCGTGGGGCTGAATGTTTATAGGACGCCGTGAATGTCCCTGAAGGAAAATAAGGATTGTGATTCCTTCGCACTGCTTCCTGAATCCTGTTGCTGATTTTTCGAGGCTCCGAGAGGTTCAAGCAAGCGCCCGCCATGGGTCGCATGCGTCCAGGGGCGGCGTGCGTGGAGAGGAGGGGCAGGAGGATGGGGAAGAGGGGGGAGGGAGATCGCGACGACGATGACGAAGGAAGACAGAAGGGAGAGGAGGAGAGAGAAAAGGAGGAAAGGGAGGACGACGATAAAGACGGAAGGAAGAGGGGGGGAAGAAAACAAGGACGAGGAGAGAGGAAAGAACACATCCAATAAGATCGTCCGAGCTTGTTGTGGCAGCGGCGCAGTTTACTTCTACGTGGATATTTTTCCCAGAAAGATACCGCGTGGAGGAGCGTCGGACTCCTCTGAGGGATGAGCGGTGGGTGTGGAGGAAAGGGAGGAAGAAGGAGAAGAAAGGAAGACCAAGTGGAAAAGGAGGAGGATGACCAGGAGCAAGAGGAGGGCGAGGGAAAGTTATGAAGCAGGAACGGGAGCAGGGAGATACAGAGGAGGAAGAGGAGGAGACGCATCATACTGGGCGCGCGGGCGGGGCTCACGTCTTGAGAGCAGATCTGGGCGGTGTGCGCTGGCCTCTGCCGTCCGCAGCTCAGGGATATGGGATGATCGCCACAGTCATGACCTCAGGCCGGACTATATTCATCGTGCTTAGTCATGGGGTATAGCAGTTATTTTGGTACACACCTTCATGTAAGTTTGGTCGTGTGCGTGCGTGTGTGTGTGTGTGTGTGTGCGTGCGTGTACGTGCGTGCGTTTCAGCTACTTTGAACGGTATAGTAGATAAGCAATCCGAAAGATATGTCATACGAGCGTATACGCCGCCTCTTTGAATCTGTGGAAAATATGTTGCATTTCAATAGCAAATAAACCTACTCAAAACAAGTTTGTGACTCGTAGCCGTTTCCGAAACGGAGGGATTCGCAGCCGATAAGGATACGCCAGTGAAGAATAGTTCTCCGAATAGGATTGGAAGGAGAGGCCTCGTATATGAAGTTAGGATGCGCTTTGTGATTCTGCTTCGGATTATTGAATCAGTTGTACATTCAACGTGCTTTAAAGAGAAAATTAAGTAGAGAGAGGAAAGTGTACATTGATTTAACATCTATCAGATTGTTTAATGAACAAAAGGTAGATTGAATAAGAACATTCGGTAAAATGTACATTAAACAAAACGTACCAGCTGCACTGTTATCATTTAAAACTGGAAGGAATTGTTATGAGAGCGAGACAGACAAGCAGACAGACAGACAGACAGACAGACAGACAGACAGACAGACAGACAGACAGACAGACAGACAGACAGACAGAAACTGAGACAGAGAGCATGAGTGTAAAAAATCGTGTGTTTGTATGTACGTCCACACGTAATTGTTTTTTGTCAACTCGGTGAATCAGAGAAGCAGATCACGCGGTCCTCAAAATGCTGCCGTTTTGAGACCCGCAC
>NC_061855.1:6604369-6606869 GCF_019202785.1 Penaeus chinensis
GTGTTAAAGAGGAGGGAAAAAGGAAGAGGAAGAAGAAGAAGAAGAGGGGGAGGAGATGAGAGAAGGAGAAGAAGAAGAAGAAAAAGAAGAAGAAGAAGAAGAAGGAGAAGAAGAGGAAGAAGAAGAAGAAGAACAACAACAACAACAACAACAAGAACAACAAGAGGGAAAGGGGATGAAAGAAGAACCAGGAGGAAGAAGAATGCGCGAAAATTAGAAGAAAAAAAAATGAAAGGAATGATAATAATAATAATAATAGCAACGACGAAGAGGAAGGAGATAACGATAATGAGGATGAAGGAGGCGACGACGACGAGGCCGTGGGAGAGGGCCCTGTGTGGATGGACCCCGAGGCAGCCTCCGCACTGGACTCGCTCTCTCTCCTCAGCCAGGATAACGCAGCGGTTTTTAAAGGCAGGATCAGATAGGCCTATGGACCCTGGGCGCTGGGACAGGTCGTGGGAGAAATTTTAAACGACGCTGTTTTTGTCACTGATGTCTCTCTCTTTTTTTTAATGAAGGAATTTCTTTAATGAGGGGACTTCGGGGATAAGTCTTAAAGTCTATTATGTTAAAAGGGTTATGAAGGAAAACAAGATATACCTAGACTACCGAAGAGCCTAGAAATACCATGGAACAAATTGCAGATAAAAAAAAATAATAATTGGACACAGAGTTAAACGAAGGAAGGGGGAAGGGAGAAAAGGAGAGGAGAGGAGAGGAGAGGAGAGGAGAGGAGAGGAGAGGAGAGGAGAGGAGAGGAGAGGAGAGGAGAGGAGAGGAGAGGAGAGGAGAGGAGAGGGAGAGTAGGATAGGGAGGAGGCGTATAAGGTAAGAGGAAAAGTAAAGGGTAAGGATATGGAAGGCTTAGGGGAAAGGGGGGGGGGAGGCGGGTGGGGAAAGGAGAGGGAGAGCAGAGGGGGTCATGGAAAAGGGAGAAGGCATGAGAGGAGGAGGGGGGGGGGGGGTGGACGCAGACCCTCATACTTACACTTCCGCCACCAAGGTTAGCGTGCATCCTGTCAGTATAGAAAGGTTTAAAGGGATATTTAAATACCTGGGGTTAAGCACATGACAATTAGAAATACTTCCATGCTTTTTTATCTACCTGGATTACTACCATTTTCCTCCAGATGCCTTTCTTCGTGATTTAATTATACTGTAATATGTTCCAGCCATTTCACATATAGATATACACATAAATACATTTGGATTTAATGTACCATAAAGCTTCATCATAAAGGATATCTTTTCATGCACGAGACTGATTTGCCATGAACAGGTATTCATATATCTGTAGCGAAGGACCTGTTTACCTACGAATATTCATGGCTACATACCTGCATCCGCGCTCACTTCCTGAATGCGTTGAGAGACAATAGCAGGACCTGAATACCAATCTATCATCATTACTACCTTCTCCCTCTCTCCCTTTTCCCGTTTCTCTGTCTCTTTGTCTGTTTTCCCCTCTCTTTCTTTCCCTCTCTCAGTTTCCTGTACCTAGTCCCATGTCTGCCTCGCTCTCTCACTTTTTTTCAATTTCCTGCCCTCTCCTCCCTCCCTTCTTATCTTTCTCTCTCATTTCTCTCTGTCTATTTGTCTGTCTGTCTAACTGTTTGTTTGTCTCTTTCTATTTGTGTGTGTGTGTGTGTGCGTGTGTCTCTTTGTCTCTATCTGTCTGTCTGGCTGTCTCTCTCTCTCTCTCTCTCTCTCTCTCTCTCTCTCTCTCTCTCTCTCTCTCTCTCTCTCTCTCTCTCTCTCTCTCTCTCTCTCTCTCTCCCCTCTCTCTCTCTCTCTCTATCTCTCTCTCTCTCTCTCTCTCTCTCTCTCTCTCTCTCTCTCTCTCTCCCCCCCCCCCCCCCCTCTCTCTCTCTCTCTCTCTCTCTCTCTCTCTCTCTCTCTCTCTCTCTCTCTCTCTCTCTCTCTCTCTCTCTCTCTCTCTCTCTTTCTCCCCCCCCCCTCTCTCTCTCTCTCTCTCTCTCTCTCTCTCTCTCTCTCTCTCTCTCTCTCTCTCTCTCTCTCTCTCTCTCTCTCTCTCTCGCCCTCTCTCTCCCCCCCCCCCTCTCTCTCTCCCTCTCCCCCTCTTTAATCCTCTATAAATATAAATTTGCCTAGATTTGTCTCTCTGAGTGGTTTTGCTTATGATTATTGCTAGTGCAGTGCCAGCTTAAGATGGGCAAATTATTCGGTCAGTCTTCACATAATTCGTGAGATGTAGGCAATTATATGCACAAACAGACTCAGATACCCTGCACTGCATTTCAATGGAGCACAGACACATACAGATTCTCAAAATATCTTGTTTGAGATGGCAAATTACTTGGGCAAACTTCATCCGCAGCCCAGTTCTCAAGTTAATCAGAATGCAAACACAGCATCAGTCACACACATAGAGATTCATTTCGAAAGATAAGAGACCATATTAGGGTAGTTTCCTTAGCATTTGTTTACCCCAAAGTGCACCACATGTCGGTTACACAGCATCAAGTGGTACCCAGAA
>NC_061855.1:6614369-6621869 GCF_019202785.1 Penaeus chinensis
ATCTTTATTATCATTATTATTATCTCATTATTATTACTATTATTATCATCATCATTTTATTATCATAATTATAATTATAATTATTGTTATTATTTCATTATTATTTTTAAATTATTATTATTATTATTATTATTATTTTTTTCATTATTATTATTATTATTACCATTACAGTTGTTATTATGGTCATTATTATTACTACTATTCTTTTTGTTGTTAATATTATTATCATCATTATTATAACCATTATCATGATCATTATAATCTTTATTAGCATACTATTATTTTTGTTATCATTATTACATTCTTATTAAACGATCATTATCATATCATTATGATTGACATTATCATTATTATAATGTTATTATTATTTCTATTATTTATCATTATCAATATTATTATCATCACATCATAAATATTATTGTTATTATTACCATTTACTATTACTATTATCACTGCCATTATAATAGTAATAATGATGATGATGATGAGGGTGATTTTGATGATGATGATGTGATTATTTTATTATTATTATTATTATTATTATTATTATTATTATTATTTTTCTTTCATTATTTCATCTTTATTATTATTGTCATTATTACATTATTATTATCGTTATTTTATTACGATGTTATTAACATCATCATTGCAGTTATAATCATCATCATCATCATCAGCTTTAAATAATGATAAAAATGATAATGAAAATAGCAATAATAATCAACAATAATAACATTATCAATATTTTTTAATTATCATCATCCTTATTCTCATCCTCATCCTCCTCCTCCTCATCATCATCATCATTTCATTATCCATTATCATTATCATTATCATTATTATCTCATCATCATCTTTCATCTCATTGTCATTATTATCATTACTTTTTTTAATTATATTTTTTATCATTATGATCGTCATCATTTTTAACTTTATCTTTGTTTTTATAGTAGTGTTTTTTTGGGTTTAAGTTATTTGGTTAGAGAACAATGGTGGTTTGGGATTTAGTGATGCATATTTGCTATGGTGATTTATGCAATGGTGTTGTATGGTGCTATTTATGATTTATGCATTGTGCTCATGGTGCTATGGTGGTTTGTGTTGGAATGGTGATTATGGGAGAATGGGATGTTTGATGGTGACATATGATGCAAAAATGCTTTATGATGGGACGTGTTTTATACACGTTAGTGATTTTTGAAGCAATCATGGTTTATGATGCAACATCGACTTTAAATGCAATGGGTTTTGATACAATGCCTGTATTCTATACCTGCCCACGATGATTTATAACAAACTGTAATTAATTTTCTTAGTGATCTTGGGTGGTCGTAATAGGCAATATAACCGTGATTTATGATGCAAAATAATTTTACGATACAAAGTAAACTTATGGGGGGGGGGGCCTGTTATTGCAATAATGATGAAGGGTTTAAAATGATGATAAAATTTACGGTGTAATTTTAATTTGGGTAACTTAGGATGTGTTGGATTTAATGATTTAATGCAATTCTTTTGCGGACGATATGTTAATATGTTGTTTTGCTGTTTTTCTTATCAGTGCCTTTGGTGCGCTTGATGGTATTGTCCTTGTTGCAAATTTAAAATAATGGTAGTGCAATGTTTTAAGTTTTATGTGATGATGATGGTATTTATAACAAAGTGATAACATTAGCTGTGATTATGATAACAAATGATATTTGATTTTGATATGATAATGATGATAATGGTAATTATAAAGGTGATTAATTGATTTTAATAATATATGATAATATATGCTAATATATGTTAAGTGATTTAAATTTTATGATATATTGTATGTTTTGCAATATTTAAAATTGTGGTATTCATTCTCATTGTTAACCAGTGATAAAGTGTTTTGGGAATGAAGGTTATTGGGGTTTAGGATGTTTTATTTATTTGGCAAATTTTTTGTGGGATACGGTTTGTGTTAATAACGGGTGAGTTTGAGGGGGGTTTCAGTTTTCTAGGGGGCAGACGGGGTTTTCTGGTTGGTCGAGGGGGTAGAGGGGAGGGCGGCGGGCGGTAATTTTGGTTTTAGGGAATGTTCGGTGGAGCCTGGTGGGATGGGGGGGGGGGGGGGGGGGGGGGGGAAGGGGTCCAACCCGCTGCAGGAGTAAAAAGACCAAGGAAAATGAATTAAAGGGTTCAGAGTGGATGAAAAAGGGAGCGAGATTTGGGTGGGGGGGAGGAAGGGTAAAAGGAAGCGGATTGGAAGGGAAAAGAAGGAAAAAAGAATAAGGGGTCAGACTATGTGAAATAGAAAAGAAAAAAAAGGGAAAGGGAAAGGGAGAATGAGTGGAGGAATTTAAGTAGCGTGTGGAAGACGGAAGTTAATGTAGGGTGAAAAAAAAAAAAAAAAAAGGGTGAAATGAAAGAAAAGGGTGAATATGAAAAAAGAAAGGTGAATATGAAAAAAAAAGGAAAGGTGAATATGAAGAAAAGAAAGAGTAAATTGGAAAGGGTGATTGGGAAAGAAAAGGAAAGGGAATATGAAAGAAAAAAAAAGGTAAATTTTAAAAGAAAAAGAAAGAGTAAATATGAAAGAAAAGGGAAAAGGTGTTTGAAAGAAAAAGAAAGGTGTTAAAAAGAAAAGGAAAGAGGTTGAGAAAAGGGAGTGATTGGGGGAAAAAAGGGGACCCCGGAAGGGGCATTAAAGAAAAGGGGTGCTTGCCGAGACAGGGGGAGTGAGACCAAGAAAGAGTTCATGTGAAGAAAACGAATGTGATGTGAACCCCGGAAAGGTGATGTGAAGCAAGGAAGTCGGGAATTGAAGAAAGAAAAGTGAATATGAAAGAAAAGGAAGGTGAATATGAGAAAGGGAGTGTATGAAAGAAAAGAAAAAGGGGTTGAAAAAAAAGGAAAGGTGAAAATGAAAGAAAAGGAAAAAGGAATTGAAAAAAAAGAAAGAGTGAGTGAAAAAAAAAGGAAGGTGAATATGGAAAGGAAAAAGGGGTTGAAAGAAAAAAAAAGGGTGAATTGAAAAAAGAAAGGGTGGATTGAAAAAAAAGAAAGAGGAATTGAAAGAAAAGAAAAAAGGGGAATTGGGGGAAAGGAAAGGTGAATGTGAAAGAAAAGGAAAGAGTGAATATGAAAGAAAAGAAAAGGGATTGAAAGAAAAAAAGGTGTATGAGAAAAAGGGAAAGGTGAAAATGAAAAAAAGAGGTGTTGAAAAAAAGGAAGGTGAAAAGAAGAAAAGGAAAGGGGGGATATGAAGAAAAAAAAAAGAGTGAATTGAAAGAAAAGGAAGAGTAATTGAAAAAAAAGAAGGTGAATTGAAAGAAAAGGAAAAAGGAAAATTTAAAGAAAGGAAAAAGTGAAAAGAAAAAAAAGAAGGTGTGTGAAAGAAAAGGAAAGAGTGAATAGAAAGAAAAAAAAAAGTGAATTGAAGAAAAAGGAGTGTTGAAAGGGAAAGGGTGGTTGGAAAAGGAAAGAGTGAAGGAAAGAAAAGAAGAGTGAATATGAAAAAAAAGGAAAGAGTGAAAAGAAAGAAAAGGAAAAGTGAATTGAAAGAAAAGAAAGGGAATATGAAAGAAAAGAAAGGGTGAATGTGAAAAAAAAGAAAGAGGAATATGAAAAAAAAGGAAAATGAATTAAAAAAAAAGGAAAAGATGAATATAAAGAAAAAGGGAAAAAGGTAAATGAAAAAGAAAGGGAATTGAAAGAGAAAAGGGGGATGTGAAAAAAAAAGAAAGAGTGAATGTGAAAAAAAAGGAAAGAGTGATTGAAGAAAAGGAAAAAAGGGAATTGAAAAAAAAAGGGAAAAAGTGAATATGAAGAAAAAGGAAAGAGTGAATGTGAAAAAAAAAGGGGAAAGAGTGAATGAAAGAAAAGAAAGAGGAAAATGAAAGACAAAGAAAGAGTGATAGAAAAAAAAAAGAAAGAGTGAATATGAAAGAAAAGGGGAAAAGGAATATGAAAGAAAAGAAAGGTGAATGTGAAAAAAAAGGAAAGAGTGAATTGAAAGAAAAAAAAAAGAGTGAATATGAAAGCAAAAAAAGGGTGAATGTGAAGGAAAAAAAGAGGAATATGAAACGGGGAGGGAAAATGGAAAAGAAAAAGGATATGGGGTGAAAATGAAAGAAAAAGAAGAGTGAAAATGAAAAAGGGGAAAATGAAAAAAAAGAAAGATTTATAGAAAGAAAGGAAGAGTGAATTGAAAAACGCAGGTCTTGAAGACAGAACGATGGAAAATTTAAGGCAAAAGAAAGTGAATGCCGCAACCGCGGGTGCCCAAGCCCAGGAAAAGTGCCTGCAAGAAACCCGCCACCTCTCAACCGCCTCAAGCTAAACATCCCCCCCCCCCCTCCCTTTACATCCCTCCCTCCTCTATCCCACCCCCCTTCCCTCTATCCAATCCCTTCCCCTCCCTCTATCCAATCCCTCCCCCCCTTCATCCCTCCCTTCCCTTCCCTCTATCAATCCTTCCCTTCCCCCTATCCACATCCTTCCCCTCCCTTATCCACATCCTCCTCCTCCCTCTATCCACATCCCTCCCCTCCCTCTATCCACATCCCTCCCCCTCCCTCTATCCACATCCCTCCCCTCCCTCTATCCACATCCCTCCCCCTCCCTCTATCCACATCCCTCCCCCTCCCTCTATCCACATCCCTCCCCCTCCCTCTATCCACATCCCTCCCCCTCCCTCTATCCACATCCCTCCCCCTCCCTCTATCCACATCCCTCCCCCTCCCTCTATCCACATCCCTCCCCCTCCCTCTATCCACATCCCTCCCCTCCCTCTATCCACATCCCTCCCCCTCCCTCTATCCACATCCCTCCCCTCCCTCTATCCACATCCCTCCCCCTCCCTCTATCCACATCCCTCCCCCTCCCTCTATCCACATCCCTCCCCTTCCCTCTATCCACATCCCTCCCCTCCCTCTATCCACATCCCTCCCCCTCCCTCTATCCACATCCCTCCCCCTCCCTCTATCCACATCCCTCCCCCTCCCTCTATCCACATCCCTCCCCCTCCCTCTATCCACATCCCTCCCCTTCCCTATACTCCACATCCCTCCCCCCTCCCTCTATCCACATCCCTCCCCTCCCTCTATCCACATCCCTCCCCTCTTCCCTCTATCCCACATCCCTCCCCCTTCCCTCTATCCACATCCCTCCCCTCCCTCTAATCCACCATCCCTCCCCTTCCCTCTATCCACATCCCTCCCCCCTTCCCTCTATCCTCATCCCTCCCCTTCCCTCTATCCCATATCCTCTCCCTTCCCTCTTATCCACATCCCCTCCCCTCCCTCTATCCACAACCCTCCCCCTCCCCTCTATCCACCATCCCTCCCCCTCCCTCTACTAAGCCACATCCCTCCCCTCCTCCCTCACTCCACATCCTCCCCCTCCCCCTAGCCATAGTCCCTCCCCCTCCCTGCTATCCACATCCCTCCCCCTCACCTCTATCCACATCCCCTCCCCCTTCCCTCTATCCACATCCCTCCCTCTCCCTCTATCCACATCCCTCCCCCTTCCTCTACCCAGATCCCTCCCCCTCCCTCTATCCCCATCCTCCCCTCCCTCTATCCACATCCCTCCCCTTCCCTCTATCCACATCCCTCCCCTTCCTTCTATCCACATCCCTCCCCCTCCTTCTATCCACATCCCTTCCCTTCCCTCTATCCACATCCCTTCCCCTCCCTCTATCCACATCCCTTCCCCTCCCTCTATCCACATCCCTTCCCCTCCCTCTATCCACATCCCTTCCCCTCCCTCTATCCACATCCCCCCTGCAGTCCCCCCCCCCGCCCTCCTTTCCTTGGCGCCCTCCTTGTCGCCGAGGGACCCTAATCGATGCTGTCCAGGCGTACGGACCGCTACTGTGGTGTGGCGGCCCGTGGTGCAGTGTGACGCGCGCGTGTGTGTGTGTGTCTGTGTGTGCGTGTGTGAGGGTGCGTGCGTGCGTGTGTGTGTGTGTGTGTGTGTGTGTGTCTGTGTGTGTGTGTGTGTGTGTGTGTGTGTGTGTGTGAGTGCGTGCGTGTGTGTGTGTGAGTGCGTGCGTGTGTGTGTGTGAGTGCGTGCGTGTGTGTGGATGCACTGGATCTTGAAGGAGGGAATGAGGACCGTGCGAGAGGAGGAGAATGTTGAAGGGGGGGGGGGGGGGGTTATGTGCGGGGGGCAAATTTGTGGGGAAGTTTGTGTGTGTGTGTGTGTGTGCGTATGTATGGGGGGGGGGGGGGTTATGTACTTGTATAAATACTTATATGTGTACAGGGGAATTTGTATGTTGGTGCGCGGGCGTGTTTGTTAGTATACAAATATTGGCGAGATAATGTGCCTGTATATGGTAGGTGTAAATTTGTTTGTACGTTTGTAAGTGTATGTGCTTGTCGATGTGGGTATTAGATCGCTGTACACCTTTTGAGTGTACGTAAATGCCTGTATGCGTTATTTGAGGATACACACGTGTGCGTAAACTTAAAAGCTCACCACGCATAGCTATTTTCAGTGGCACACGATCTTATATATTTTCACGAACTCTAAAAAATGAGAAAGCGAAAAGAAAAATCCTTTTCCTCCTTCCTGTCTTTTCTCTGTCTCCTCTTTCATAATTCTCTGAGCGGTTTTGCCATCTTTTTTTTTCTCGCTCTGTGATTTTAGTCTTCTTATTGTTCTCTCTTGTTTTCTTTTCCTGTTTCCCTTTATCTTTGTTTACCTATTTTTTTTCCTTTTTGCTTCGTCTCTTCTTTACTATTATTCTCCTGTTTACTTTCTCTTTCTCTTTCGTGTTTTGATGGGTCATTGCTATCAGTCATATGAAAATATTTTCATTATTATTCGTATTACTACCATTGTCAATCTTATAGTTTCATTACTGTTATTATTATCACTATTATTATCATCATATTATTATCATTATTTTTTATCATCATCATTATTCCTATCATTATTATCATGAACGTGATTATGACTACTGGTTTTATTGTTATTGCTATTGTTATTATTATTATCATCATTATCACCATTGTCATTATTATCATTATTATTATTACTATTATTATCATTATTATTTTTATTATTATTATTAAAATTATTATTATCATTACCATTATTATCATTATTATTAGTGTTATTATCACAAATTATTATCATTATCATTATTATTATTATCATTACTATTATTGTTATTATATTATTATTAATAGTAGTAGTAGTTGTAGCAGCATTATTATTGTTATTATTATCATCATAATTATCATTATCATCATCACTTTCATCATCATTTATCATTATTCTCTTTTATAATTCATTTATGTTCGTAATGCTATTGTGAGTTCCAATCTTGAATCTTCTTCGTGTTTGCAAAAGATTTAATTATTCACTCAGTTATTAATGCCTAATAATAATAATCATTTTCCAAAGGATGCAATGCCTGCAACAAACTGAATGCAATATGTGGAATTAAATTAGCAAGTACCATACCCTAATGTTGCGTTTTTATGATCACCAAATATAGTTCTAAGTAAGAGGTTC
>NC_061855.1:6629369-6634369 GCF_019202785.1 Penaeus chinensis
ACCCCTTCAAACCCGCCCACATATCCTCATATCCTTTATCGAGCGACAGACGTACCCACTTCCAACCCGCCCACATGCACATATGAAACCCACGTACATACCCATTTCCCGCTCACATACCCACTTCCAACCCACCTACATACCCACTTACAACCCACCTACATACCCATTTGGAACCCGCCCAACATACCCATACCCAACTCAGTGACCAGCAAATCCACACAATCTCTTTCCTTTACAAATCCTCTGCCTTTACGCCACCAACATATACCAAATCATATGCCAACTATATCAAGTCATCTATCTTTAAGATGTCCAATTATCTATATTGAAGTCGTTAATATACATTCAATTAATTATGCCTACTACCACCAATCTATGTTCAATTTTTCGCCTTTAACGTCACCAAGTTATATCCAATTACGTGGTTTCGGATCCACGAACCTGCATATCCAATCATCTACTTTTTGAGCCACCAATATGCTTCCATTGAACCTAACCCCCAATTGTTAACACCAGCACCTGAACCTAATCCCCCAATAACACCAGCACCTGAACCTAATCTCCCATTGTTAACACCAGCACCTGAACCTATCCCCCTATTGTTAACACCAGCACCTGAATCTAATCCTTGATTGTTAACACCAGCACCTGAACCTATCCCCCTATTGTTAACACCAGCACCTGAATCTAATCCTTGATTGTTAACACCAGCACCTGAACCTAATCCTCCATTGTTAACACCAGCACCTCAACTTAATCCTCGATTGTTAACACCAGCAACCCAATCGTCTTATCCATTCTCGTTTTTCAGTTAATGTCACCATGCATTTTCATGACGTTTGTAAAGTCACGTGACCCAACTTATGTCAATGGGTGTCTTTCTCTCTCATGCAGATCAGATTGCAAACGGATTCATTTCGTTATTGATTTCGTGACACTCAAGTCCAGTGTTATATTTATTATTATCATCGTTATCATTGTTATTGTTATTTTTTCTTCTTCCTACTATTATCATTATGATTGTCATAGCGATAATGATAGTAATGATAATTGGGCTATTATTTAATCCACATTTAACTCTTGCTATTATCATTTAACAATTTCTAACGTCATTTATAACATCATCTTTTGACTTTTCCTATCATGATTTTTTTTTTGTCATCAGGTAAAATATTCGCATTATTAATTGAGCTTCATATCGTTATTTGATTATTCTCATCATTTCTTTTACTATTTAATTACTATTTTTACCATAAGTTCCTATCATCATTTGATTGTTTATATCACCATTTTACTATTCCTGTCATTAGACTACCTATTATGTGAACAATCAGTTAACCAGTTCTATAGTATTATTATATTATATTATTCAATTAACTTTATATCATATCATTTAAGTCTTCTTTCATAATATATCTTTTTCTTATTATTTGAATTTGAATATTCAATTAATTATTTTTATTATGCCATTTCAGTTTTCTATCATAATTAACTAGTTCATTCCAATTATTTGAATCTCTATCTTCAATTAACCAGTTCCATCATGTCATTTAAGTCTATCTCTACACTTATTTGACTATTCCTATCATCATTTCACTATTTTCTTCATCTGTTTTCTATTGTCCTATTTTCCCATATTATCTGAACTGAATCACTGGATGATTTCGACAACACCCTTAGCATGAAGATCGTAATTACAATCTGAACGAGGAAGGGAAGATAAGAGAGATAACGAGAGCGATACGCGTAAGGAAGGAATGAGATAAAGAGAAAGATAATGAATAGCTGGGCTAGGGGAGATAGATAGGGAGATAGATGGATTAAAATATGGCGAGAGGGGATATCTATACATACATATACTGAAACACACAGACACAGACACACACACACACACATGCAATGAAATGTATTTAAACACGTGGCCAGACAAGGAAAAATGCAAGAAAACGAAATTCAGACATATATGAACACCTGTCCTTAATCATACAGACATCCAAACAAGCAAACACACACTAAAACAGACACAAACAAACAGACAAACACACTCAAACAAACAAAACACACACAAAACAGAAAGAGGCTGTCCAGGAGGCAATGGCCGTTATTCTTAGGATCGATGACGCAATCGCCTGCCTATTCCACCTGTCGCCACGCAATGGGTGTTCTGTGAATGGGCAGCTGGCTATCTCCTGCAGGGGCGTCAATATGGGGAGGGCAACTTTCCCCCTCCAAGACTCTGTTTACCTCTCTCAATGTCTGTATTTTTTTCTTTTTAAATCTTTAAACTATATTGCACACATATAGGTCCGGTTATGGCTTTAAAATGCCCCTAAAATAGCTCATTTTTCTAAATGTTTGTTCGCTTCGCTCGCTTACTCAGAAAAAATGACTGGACATTATCTCGATTATTATTTGATGTTATAATTTATTTGCCTTTTCTCTCTCCAGGTTTTTTATTTGACGGAGAAGGAATGAGAGAGAGAGAATGAAAGAGAGAAATATATAGATAGGTAAAGAGAATTAGAAAGAGAGAAGGAAAAGGTAAGAAAAAGTAAATTAGAAGAGAAAGAGAAGAGGAGAGGGAAAGAGAGAGAGAAAAAAACACAGAGAAAAGAAGAAAGTAATAGCAAAAGAAAGATAAACAAAGAAAAGATGAGAACGGAAGGAAAAGGAAAGGGAAGGAAAGAAGAAGAGGGGTAGAGATAGATATATAAATAGAAAGACAGAAAAAAAATATATAAATGAATAAACAGATAGATAGATAGATAGATAGAGAGAGAGAGAGAGAGAGAGAGAGAGAGAGAGAGAGAGAGAGAGAGAGAGAGAGAGAGAGAGAGAGAGAGAGAAAGAAAGAAAGAAAGAGAAAGAGAAAGAGAAAGAGAAAGAGAAAGAGAGGCAGCCTGTTTACTCTTTGATCTTTTATCGTAAAGGTATTTTTATACGTATGCACTTTTTCCCTAATCTCGGATATCACTCGAAAAAAAATAGTGCTCAAAGGATTACCTTGGCATATACCACATTTTTTTTTTTCTATTTTCTTTTTCTCAGCATCAAAGAAAGGATTTGGTTGAAGTCGAAGGTGAAAATGGAATAAATGAATGCTTGAGGATTCTTAAAGCAGGAATCACCATCACCTCACTAGCCCTGAAATTAAGTAAAAGAGAATCTGTATGGAAGGAGGAAGAAAGTGAAGATGATAAAGAAGAATTCACGATCGAACACATTGCAAGGAGAACAACGAAGGGAAGTACAGGAAAACACGCGAATATCCCGAAGGACTTTTCGCTTCCCTGCTTCGTGGTAAGAAAGGACGCTAAGAAAGAAAATGGTGAGGAAAAATGGATAAGAAGTAAGAAAAAGTGATTAAAAGAGAGAGACTAGGCCAGTGGTTCCCATTCTATGGCCCCCGACCATGAATTATAGTAATCTCGTTCAGTGAGTGTCATCTTTTCAGATCCAGTTATTGTTAGTTATGAATAGTGTAATGATGTTACTAGTTATAGGAGAAGAACACTTTATGGAAAGATTCCAATTTATTGATATGTGAGAGATGATTATATGTACGTGATGTAGATAAGATAAAATTCGATTCACTTCGCGTCAGAATTTTCATATTGCTCCATGGTTTCCCGGAAAGTCCCGCGTGGCCCACCTAGACTAGAACGAAAAGAAGGAAAATAAATAGCCTAAAAAAAGGGCATGAAAAGAAAGGAAAAGACAGAGAGAGAGAGAGAGAGAAAAAAAAAGATTGACTGAAATGAAGAAAAAGAAAAAGAGGGACGAAAAAGAAGTAAACGAAGACGGTAAATGAAAAAAAGCAAGGAAGAAAACATTGGTAACGAAATAAAAAAGAGAGAAAAAAAATGAAAGAAGATTCAGGAGAAACATTAGAAAAAGCGAAGAAGAAGAAGAAGGAGAAAGGTAAGGATAAGTCCGATATGCGAAGCTGAGCTTCGCCCGGGCTATGCCAATGAGGGGAGCCCGGCCTGTGTCGACTAATGCCGACTCGCTAACGTGTGTCAGCTGGTGCTGACTCGTCTTAGTCCTTACCCGCCGTGGTGCCCAGCCACAGCAGTAACCTCCAGGCGACAATTGCAACTTCTCGCGCCTGAGCGGGGCGCGAACCGCCGACCCCTCGGATGAGAGGCCGACACGTTACCACTGTACTAGCCCGGAGGCTAAGGAGAAAGGCAACAACAAAGGAGCATTATTATCGCGCTGACATAGATAACACTTGGATACAGATACAATAACCGAAAATATATAGACTGCCAGCAACCAGGAGGATAATACTGATAATGCAATCTCCCGGGAACTGCCTATCTTGCACAGGATGCAGCAGCGACGATAAACAGTTGCAAAATATGACACAATAATCTCTTTTTTAGAAATGCCTTATCTCTCTTTTGTGAACGGTTTTAGAGATTACAGTTATCAAGGAATGGTCTTTCAATCAGCCATTTTTTCTGCAGTGATATCTTCTCAAATTTCATTTTATTATTGAAACGTCACCAACATAAACATTGTTTTATTTGCTTATCTCTCTATATCTATCTATATGTCTATCTATCCATTTATTTATTTATTCATCTATCTGCCTATTTATCTATCTAGCTATATTATATATCTGTCTATCTATCTGTAAATCTATATTTATATATTTATTTACATACTAGCCTCTATCTATCTATAGCGTCTACCTACTTATATACCTTATCTATCTGTCTACCTAATCGGCGTAAATACTGCCAACTGTACTATCAGTGGGGTAGATTTTTACGCCACTTTTTCTTGCCACTAGACCACTTGTGCATTATATGTTCTATAAAACGCGCAAGCTAATAGACCTATCCTTATAAAAGCATCTGACATAATTTCAATTTAGTTTATCTTTTGTGTGTATATATGAATATATATATATATATATATATATATATATATATATATATATATATATATATATGTGTGTGTGTGTGTGTGTGTGTGTGTGTGTGTGT
>NC_061855.1:6636869-6639369 GCF_019202785.1 Penaeus chinensis
CGTGGCGAGGGAGCCTGTTTGTATGAAACGCCTCCCCACCCCTCCTCTCCCCCTCCCCTCGGTCTCTCCCCCTCCTTCCCTCCTTCCCACCACCCTTCCGCCTCTCCGCCCCTCACCCTCTCCTCTCTACCCCTTCTTCCCTCTTCCCCTCCTCCCTTCCTTCCCTCTTCCCTACCTTCCATCCTCCCCTCGGTCCCTCCCCCTTTCTCCTCTTCCCCACCTCCCCTTCCCACCGCCCCTCTCCCTTCCACCCCTCCTCTCCTCTGCCCCTCCTTCTTGTCGGCGAAACTGGGTGTTGTTGGGACCGGTCTCGTAATGGGACACCGATCGCCTGTCACGTTAGAGAGAGAAAAACGTGTATTGACTCATACACACATGTGGATAAGTACAGATAAGCACAGTTAAGCCTTTAAATGCCCACGCATATGGACACATCAAGGTAAATACCCATATTCATGTTAATACACAAATACACACACGCACACACACACACACACACACACACACACACACACACACACACACACTCACTGAGTCACACACACATTCAAACAAACAAACGTATAGGTATGTAGATAAGTATAAGCAAATATTTACTCGTCGATGCACACGAACATGCATATCTGAATAAACATACACATGAGTTTAACATACGCACTGGATTTACATATGCAATAAAACACCTAAAAATTTGTTTTCGATTAAGTTAAGCTGTATGCAGTTTTAGAAAAATATTAAAGAAATGTAAAAGCGACTAAATATTTAAACTAATAATATGAACAAGAACAGCTTTGAGCTGGATTTTTTTTATTATCCTGTGTGCTAACAGATGCACCTGTGAATCATTCTAGGTTAAACGGGTTCCTGTTCGCCGCACGCTCATTCAAAGGACATCAGACCATCGCTAAGAAAACTGGAATTATTAACTGGAATTCTTTTGGTAATAACTACGTAACAAACACCCTGTAGTAAGAATTATTAACAAAACTGGTACGAAGTATTATTGCCGAAATATCTTCATCATCGGGTAATATGTTTTCTCCAGCATAAAACATCCATAAAACTGGTATGAAGATTATTGCTGAAGTGTCTTCATTAACGGTATTATGTTTTCTAAAGCTAAAATTAATCCGTCTTTTATGATGCTACGAAAATTATAACACTTTCACCGGAGTTTAATATCACGAGCAGCATGAAAGGAATATCGGCCAAGGGTGCTCAATCGTGCCCACAAAAGCAGCTTTAGGATCTCACTCACAAAGCGGTCGTTTTGCTTCTAACTGACTTAATCGACGAATACTAGAACAAAAGCATCTTTCGTAACCTCACGTCATTGATATGAAATTTACAAGCGGACAGCTGGAACCTCGTTGGATTGTTGTCGCCGTGTGTAATGACTGTCAAGGTTTATTCATCGCGGTTGAGTTTGGGAGAAAGTGTGAGCCCGGGAAGGAGGTTTGTCCGGGCGCCGGTTTTGCACTGCCCTTTAGTCCGACGTTTCTCTCTCGGGCGTTTTGCGTAATTTAACTGTGGTTCTCCGTCTGTGTCTGCGATAGACACCATGACCTAGATAGTTCTATTCTGACCTCGAAACTTTTGGATACTCCTTCGGTCTACGGCTGTAGGGGAAAGCGGCACTGCAGCCTTTCTTGAATTCATTACCTCGCAGAACGTGTAATTCCAGAAGCAATTTATTCCTTAGCTCCTTTTAGCTCAGACAATGCCATGATTCTCATATTGATGAATGAAGTCTTGCTCTACACTCCCAGAACCTGTGTCATACCCGGACCTTCGTGATGACAACTGGAACTCTAGTGTCAACGTGTGAAGTCTTTGTTCAGCCGTTGACATCATACGACGGACACTGAATCCTGACGAGAATTATATTACACTGAAGGCTGAATCGTCTTTGTGAGAGCTGCGGCATCAGTAGTGAAAAAAAAAAAATATCTTGTACAAAACAGATAACCCAATATTCGTATCACAATATTATATAACATGATAAGCAATATATTTATACAATATGATATGATATATCCAAGAAGAACATTGATATCATTCTAATAACTTCATTTCCATATTAGATCTTGCCACAAGAGCTGAAAATGTTGAAATCCTGAGTTGATTGTTTTCGGAAAGTTTTATTTCTGTTTGAATTAACATGATTAATAAATATGATGCAATGCTACCTAACAGAACAAAGTCATTATACGTACATACGTACACACATACACACACACACACACACACACACACACACACACACACACACACACACACACACACACATATATATATATATATATATATATATATATACATATATATGTACATACACACACACACACACACACACACACACACACACACACATATATATATATATATATATATACACACACACACACACACACACACACACACACACACACACACACATATATATATATATATATATATATACATATATATATATATGTATGAATGTATTACGCATGTC
>NC_061855.1:6677742-6678812 GCF_019202785.1 Penaeus chinensis
CAATCTTATACTTTGAAGGTAATTAATTATTTATTTTCACCAAGGCAGTTTCGCAACATAAAAAGACAATGTATTTTGTTTTAGATTTCATTTTAATTCCGTTTAGTGCATTTGTCATCAAGAGATGTAGGCCTTTTCTCTTGCATAATATTACATCAAATTATAGTAAAACTGAATAGTAGAAATTATATAATAATGATTTTGATATTAAATGATAATAATATTATTGATATGACATTTATGCGTAATGGTTTAAAGAAAAAAATATTGATAGTAATAATGATATCATAACAATAGTCCTTATCATTTTAGATATATAACAACAGTCAGTCAGGTCATCCCTACTGTTCTGAATGTATAAAGATAAGTGCTACGTAATGATGATGATGATGACGAAGTTAGTGACGAAGATGACGACCACATCGTCGATTGTGGTGATGACGAAATACCTGCCCAAGATGATCATGGTTTCAGCGATCACAATGAAGCTGATGACGGTGGCGATGACAAAAAATAGTGATAGTGATGATAGTGATGACCATTATGACAATCGTGATCATTAGGGTTTGGTAACATTATAAAAAAAAAAGACAGACAGAAGAAGGAAATGAAGACCAAGACGTAGAAGCAACAGAAGGGAAAGAAGACACACTGCCTTTGACGCCTCGCTTGGAAAGCCAATGTCACGCGCTGCCAAGTGGGTGCCAGCGACATATAACACCCTCAGTTAGCGCTCGTCCGAGACTGCCTTCCCTCTTGCTCAGAAGCGCCGCTGGAGCATGGGAGAAAGGTCTTGGGAAATGGAGGGGGAGGGAGGGGAGTGGAGAAGGAGGGGGAGGGGGATGTAGATGGACAGGAGAGGGGGAAGGGTGAGTGGAGAGGAAAGGGGAAGAGGGAGTGAGGGAGGGAAAGGGAATAGGGGAAAGGAGGGGAGGTGTAGTGAGCAAAGTATTTTAAGTATTCTTTATATCTTAACAGTTCATCATAGTTACACAAATATGAGGTAATGTTACAATTTGTTTTTATCAACTTTAAATAAGTCTAAGAGAACCAACACTAGTTCACTTCCC
>NC_061855.1:6678912-6684661 GCF_019202785.1 Penaeus chinensis
CCTTATTATTATTATTATCCTTATAATCATTATTAACATCACTTTTATTATAAATAATTCTTCTTCTTATCGTTATTATTATTTATTATTATTATCATTATCACTATTATTATTGTTATAATTATAATTATTATTATTGTTATCATTCTTACTTTTATCATTATTGCTCTTGTTATTATTATTATTGCTCTTGCTGTTATTATTATTATCTTTAGTGTTGTTATTATCATTATCATCCTCACTGTCATTTTATATGCATTATTACTATTACCATCGTCGTCATCATCAGTTAAGCCTGATATAAATAATTTGTTTATATACACGTATCTATGTGTGTATATGTATGCATATATATGTGTGTGTGTATGTGCTCATGTGCGCGCACGTGTAAATATACTCACTTAAGATTAAGATTAAGTCCGATATGCGAAGGTGAGCCTCGCTTGGGCTATGCACATGAGGGGGGCCTGGCCTGTGTCGACTTATGCCGACTCGTTAACGTGTGTCAGATGGTGCTGACTCGGCTGAGTTTAGTCCTTGCCCGCCGTGGTGCCAAGCCACGGCATTAACCTCCAGGTGAAAATTGCAACTTCTCGCGCCTGGGCGGGGCGCGAACCACTACCCCTCGGATGTACTAGCCCGGAGGCTCTGCATAAACGATTGTTGTTAGAGTTATGTAGATACGATAGTGGTGCCTGACTGCTGCTTTGCAGTTCAGTCCGTGTATGGTCAAAGGCTATGGAAATCCACCCATAAGAAAAAATATGTATACTTATATACACGTGTGTGTGTGTGTGTGTATCTGTGTATGTTTATATATATGTCTGTGCCTGTGTGCTCATGTGTTCGCGCGTGTCCATGTGTGTCTATGAATGCACACACGCACGATGTGTGTGTGTGTGAATGCATACACAATTGTTGAGTTAGTTTTATGTAGAGACGATAGTGGTGCCCGACTGCTGCTTCGTAGTTCAGTCCGTCAAAGGCTATGGGAGTTCACCCTATATAAAACAATCCACTGACTTGTGGCATCTAAACGATGAAAAAGGGTACGAAAGTCAACCCGGAGCCGGAGTCCCTGATGCAGTTCGTCGTCGCTTGCGATTGGCAATTCCGTCAACGCCGTTGTGCCAAACCGTATCGGTCTATGTCGTTCCTTTGAATCCATCAGCTTCGTGGGGAGAAGGAGCCTGCTGCATGGGCAACAGCTTGCTCCTCACATTCTTTGGCCCAGGCACTGTACCTCTACGGGAGTGCCTTAGTCAACACTGACTGACGGTTTTCTTCGATATATATGTATGTGTATATATATACATATATATGTATATATACAATCACACACATATCCGTAGGTATACATATATAGCAACCCTCCCTGACCAGGACTCGAACCTAGGTCTCTCCAGCCATGAAGTGGAGGGCCAGTACTAAACCAACCATACCACACAGCCCACAAAAGGAGTGTGCAACTAGGATCTAACTAGCTCCATAGACATTACCTATCTACTCATATGAGTAGATAGTCTATATGTCGATAAATTAATAAATATACAGTATATATATATATACATATACACATAAACACTTACACACATACCCACATCAACACGTACATATATTTAAAATCCACATACAGACACCTATACACACGCGTACTGTGAGCATAAACGCGCGCGCACATATACGCATACACAAACACACAAACACGTACATGCACCCAAATAAACTCACTCTTTGTCTTGCTCTTTTCTTTCTTTCCCACACATACTCTTACCCTCCCCACATACATAGGCACAGACACATACACACATATAAATGCATACACACATGCTCTTACAAATAAACACAAGCAGAAACAGAGTACTATGCACATACACATGCTAACTCACCCACACACACATGCATTATTATACATATACACATACACACATACATACACACACATATATGCATGTGCAGACACATACACACATACATACACACACATATGTATGTACACACAAGCACACATATAAACACACACACACACAAACATACATATATATGTATATGTGTGTACGTATATATGTATATGTATAGATATCTTGTATTATTATCCTTTTATTTATAATAACAACTATAACAACAGCAACAGAAACAATAATAAAAATAATAATAATAATAATAATAATACTTATAATAATGATGGTGATAATAATAATAATAATAATAATGATAGTGATAATAATAATAATGATAATGATAATTACAATAAAGGTAATAACGATGATAATAATAATTGCAATAAAAACAATAGTAATGATATTCTATTTAATTATCGTAATTATTAAATGTATGTTAATAAAAGTAATAATAATAATAATAATAATAGTAATAATAATGATAATAATGATAAGACAATGATGATAATGATAAGACAATGATGATAATGATAAGACAATGATGATGATAAAAATAACAAGCTCGATAATTGTAATGGTATCAGCAATAATAACAAATACAAGAACAAGAACAGGAACCACAGTAGTAGTAATAGTAATAATGCTACTCCATTGCTACTAATGCTTGTATAAATAATGATAAAACGATGACAATTACAAGCGGAGTGATAAAGATGACAATAATAAATTTAGGAATAATAAAAATAAGAATATTAAACATTCAACAAAACTTGAACAGATTAGCAGCACGGAGGATCTATTTCTTATGAGATGGTGATGAAGATGAATTATGATAATGGTGATTATGATAATAATGATATTAATAATAAAGATAATAATAATGATAATGATTATAATAATGATGATAATGATAATAATAATAATATTAATAATAATACTAATAATGATAACAACATCAAATACAACAATAAAAGGGAGAATAAGGATAACGATAATAATAATGTTGAGGATAATAACGATTATGATTATAGTAATAGTAATAGTAGCAGTAACATGATGTTGTTGCTGCTATTACTAATAAAACTAATAATAATAGTGATGATAACGAAAATAGTAGATAACAATATCAGTATCAATAACAAATCATCAGGAATAATAAGCCGAATAAAAGAGAAAGAAAGAAGGAGAGGACGAAGAACTTAAAAACAGGTCCTCCACAGACCATCAGTCAATGATCAATCTCTGGACCAAGAGCTTTAATTGAACATGGAATATGAAGCTGATTAAATATTTTTTGTGGAACTAAGTGTCAAATTCATATTACGTAACAAAGAGACTTCTCTATGAAATATGAATTACAGTGACAATTGTAACGATTTCAATCATGTGTTTGAATTTATTGATATGTATATGAATGGAAAATCATATTAATCTTAAAATCATCTGAACACGATTTCAGGGCAGGGGGTGCAAAACATTGCAGTTTATTCACATTCAGATTTTATGGAACGCTAATAGCAATTGCAAATTAGTCTTAATCCGCAATAATTTTTAATTGTACTAGGGTTTTTTATTACGTTTTTTTTTCAATATTTTGTATGTTTCAGTAAGAATAATTATTCAAATATCAACAACGCTATGTATCATATTTGCATACGTATAAATCAAATTATAATCATGCAGTATCGGTCTGAGACCCTGGAGCCTTGCAACAAGTACTATAAAATTTTGTTGTTGAGCCAAAAAATGTCACGAGATCCTTGATTAAGTTGGCGAATGAAAGGACTTCTTTCCCAATTAGGAATTTGATTTTTATACGTAATCTTATGCTTTATAAAATATCAGAAGAGGGTCACACGGTGCCAGGTGGGTGTCAGCGCCATATAACACCTGAGTTAGAGGCTCGTCCGTCGGAACATGAGACGGCTACTCTCTTGCTCCAAAACGCCGCTTGAACAGGCTGATAATAAGGGCTTGGGGAGTGGAGAGGGAGGGGAAGGGGAAGGGGAAAAGGAAGAGAGAAGAGAGAAGGGTGAGGGGTTACTGAAGGTGGTGAGGGATGGGAAGGGGTTAGGAGAAGGGGCCAGGAGAGAAGTTTGACGAAGGGGTTATTAAAAGGGCCTATCGGAGGGTCTGGGGGTTGGGGAAGGGGTGGAGGGAGTTAATCGGAATCCATGCCCCGGGTGGAGGGTTAATGGAGAGGGTGGAGGAAATGGGGTTACAGGAGGGGCTGAATGATGGGGTGGGGGTGGGGGAGTGGGTACAAAGGCAGGAGTGAGTTGTTGCAGATCAGCGTAGAATCTTACTGTAGGGGGAGGATTGGTGAAGTTGAGGCTCGATGGAGAAAATGAATAGTTAGAGAAGATGAAATGGAACATGGATAAATATATGGGATGGAGGAGAGGGATGGGGAATAACTAGTGGAGGGAATAGACCTTAATTATGCAACCTGATGAGGAAGGAGTCACCGAGGATCATGGTTTCGGTGACAAAGGATTTTGAGCCTCAATTAGTGAAGGAGGCGAGAGGAAGATGATTTCTTTGTAGTGACGACGTGTGCTTCGAGTGTGATGCAAATGTCGTTAGAAAAATCATTTATTCTGTTTTTTTTTTGTTGTTTTTTTTCTCTCACTCTCTTTTTGTTCACTTTACTCTAAACGGAGTTGCTTTGACTTGGCAACCTCTTGAGAGGGAAAAAAGTTCTTAAGGATATCTGTGAAAGCTTCGTTGGCTGTTCACAACTATTTTCCTATTTCATAATCTCAGGGATGATTTATATATTATAAAATCAGAAAAAACTACACTAATCTGAATATTATTTATCTATTTATTTGATTTATGTTTCATGATGCTTAAATCTTAATTTTTTCGCCTCCTTATTCACAACTGACATAAATACTTCTTAGTATGTCAAAATAGGAAATCTTTAACTGATTTAAATACTTATAGTGTAATACAATGTAATACAATTTAATTGATCGATATATTACAATTTGATAATATTAGTACTATTAACTAATGCACTTTCAGATTAAGTTATATTTTTGTAAAAAACAAGAAATCTATTAATTCACTGATTATTAATATAGTATAACAAAACTGTTATGTTAGAGATTATGTAAAAAAAAAACAATGCGGGTAATTATATGCGTAATTATTTAGATATAGTATCACACATATAGTATATATAAATACATATATATATATATATATGTGTGTGTGTGTGTGTGTGTATATATATATACTTATATATATACATACATACATAAACATACACATACTGCTACACATACATTCACACAAACCAAAAAAAAAAAAGCTATTACACGCACGCACATGCACACACACACACACACATGCACTCACGCACACACACATACCACACAAATACTCAAACACACAAATCCACACATACACAAATATACGCACATACACAAATTCAAAGATACACAAATATACGCACATACACTTAATACCCACACAAAAAAAGCAGGTACACAAAAAAAATACAAAAACACCAAAGCACATACACACGCACACATAAACGACCGCACATACACGTACACACATACAAACATGTACGTATACACATACACACAAACACATATAAAATTGCCTTGATCAACCATTCCGGCAATGTATAATGCCTGCAATATGTATAATCAACCAATCTGACAACTACTTTCATTAAGGTCCCTGAAATATTTTATTGATATTCCAGGATTAAAAACCACATGATTATGTGTTTGCAATATAAATTATCTATTTTCCTTGATGAACCATTCTGCCAATATGCATAGAACTTGCAATATGATAAATCAACCATTCTGACTTTTGTTAAAGCCATT
>NC_061855.1:6684761-6710052 GCF_019202785.1 Penaeus chinensis
TTTGTACAATCCATATTTATATTGAGATTAGTTGTTTGCAATATGTTTAATGAAATGTACCGCGTACATATGATAAAGGGAACCATGTATGAAAACTATATTGAGATTCAAGATTCAAGGCCATTGAAATATTTTATGAATGAGTGAAACATTTTATTTCGATTCATTCATTAATAAAAATAATCACCATTACAGTGGTGATAGACTGTCGATGTTTCCATAACCGTTGTCACATAATCAACAGCCTCTTTAATGTAGTCCGTCTGGTATACTGTCTTGAGGATCGGCCAGGCGTTAGTCATGGTTGTAGTCACATGCACCGGTGAGTATGTGATGGAGCTGAACACATCAACTTGAGTATATGTTGCAGTGGTTGTATCAACAGATACTGTTGATACAGCCGTGGTCGGCGTTGTCCCCACAACATGTGTCACGTGCTTTTCTAGATCAGTAGCCCAGTATGTAATGTGATGCTTTCAGGCTGATAGGTGGTATAAGTGTATGCACGATTTTTCTGTTTGATCTTCAGCTCCGTAATATAATGTGTGGAGTATGCCAGCTGAGGAGCTTCATAATGAGAGAGCGTTTCCGTGTGAGTTATGGTGTAAGGTACACATTCCGTAGTGGTAACGCTAGCATAAGTAAGCGTGACATCCAGGAGAGTGATGGTCGAGAGGAAGGTGGTGACTTGCAGTCGAGTACTTGTCATAGGCACCGAGGAAAATATATATTGACATTCCTTGACAGCTACGTCTGGCTCAAGTCCTTCACTTGCAGCAAGCAAATAAAGGGCTATCCAGATAATAAGAGACTTCATATTAAACCTCACACTTTGTATGTGAAGCTACTTCAGTGATGAACTATGGTCAGCAACAGCGTGATTTCATCTTATATATGATTCTGTCCCAGAGGAAGATCCATAGTTGTAGCTAATTCCATATCAAAGTCACTGGGAACGAGGGTGCTACCACATACATCGATAAAACCTAATTATAACAATGTGTTCAGAAGCATTTTATAAACTAGCTCATTTAAGATTTAACGTTTTTATTATTCTTTAATCATCATATGAAAATCCTTTTCATATTAACTTAGCAGCTGTGCTATAGGTATGTTGAAATATATATATGAAATGATGAACTGTCACGGATGTAGAAGTCAATGCGTTGTATGTAGAATTAAACGTATTGTATGTGGAATTAAATGTGTTCTATGTAGAATTAACCGTGTTGTATGTAGAATTAAACGTATTATATGTAGAATTAAACGTATTATATGTAGAATTAAACGTGTTGTATGTAAAATTAAATGTTGTTCCCAATATGTATAATAAATATGTATATTGAGATTAGATCAAATTTTGCAACAATATGTATAATACTTGAAATATGTAATATCTGCTGTTGCCAGTTTGTACAATGCATATTTATATTGAAATTAGTTGTTTGCAATATGTATAATGAAATGTACCACGTACATATGATAAAGTGAACCATGTATGAAAAATATATTGAGATTCAAGGCCATTGAAATATTTTATGAATGAGTGAAACATTTTATTTAGATTCCTTCAATAATAAACATAATCGCCATTACAGTGGTGATAGACTGTCGATGTTTCCATAACCGTTGTCACATAATCAACAGCCTCTTTAATGTAGTCCGTCTGGTATACTGTCTTGAGGATCGGCCAGGCGTTAGTCATGGTTGTAGTCACATGCACCGGTGAGTATGTGATGGAGCTGAACACATCAACTTGAATATATGTTGCAGTGGTTGTAATCGAGGTGGACACAGTGTTCACAACAGATACTGTTGATACAGCCGTGGTCATCGTTGTCCCCACAACTTGTGTCACGTGCTTTTCTAGATCAGTAGCCCAGTATGTAATGGTGATGCTTTCAGGCTGATAGGTGGTATAAGTGTATGCACGATTTTTCTGTTTGACCTTCAGCTACGTAATGTAATGTGTGGAGTATGCCAGCTGAGGAGCTTCATAATGAGAGAGCGTTTCCGTGTGAGTTATGGTGTAAGGTACACATTCCGTAGTGGTAACACTAGCATAAGTAGGCGTAACATCCAGGGGAGTGATGGTCGAGAGGACGGTGGTGACTTGCAATCGAGTACTTGTCAAATGCACCGAGGAAAATATATGTTGACATTCCTTTACAGCTACGTCTGGCTCAAGTCCTTCAGTTGCAGCAAGCAAACAAAGAGCTATCCAGATAATAAGAGACTTCATATTAAAACTCATACTTGGTATGTGAAGCTACTTCAATGATGAACTATGCTCAGCAACAGCGTGATTTCATCTTATATATGATTCTGTCCCAGAGGAACACGGTCAGACAAGTAAGATCCATAGTTGTAGCTAATTCCATCTCAAAGTCACTGGGAACGAGGGTGCTACCACATACATCGATAACACCTAATTATAACAATGTGTTCAGAAGCATTTTATAAACTAGCTCATTTAAGATTTAACGTTTTTATTATTCTTTAATAATCATATGAAAATCCTTTTCATATTAACTTAGCAGCTGTGCTATAGGTATGTTGAAATATATATATATAATGATGAACTGTCGCGGATGTAGAATTAAACGTGTTGTATGTAGAATTAAACGTATTGCATTTAGAATTAAACGTATTGCATTTAGAATTAAATGTATTATATGTAGAATTAAACGTGTTGTATGTAGAATTAAACGTATTATATGTAGAATTAAACGTGTATGTAAAATTAAATGTTGTTCCCAATATGTATAATAAATATGTATATTGAGATTAGATCAAATATTGCAACAATATGTATAATACTTGAAATATGTAATATCCGCTGTTGCAAGTTTGTACAATGCATATTTATATTGAAATTAGTTGTTTGCAATATGTTTAATGAAATGTACCACGTACATATGATAAAGTGAACCATGTATGAAAAATATATTGAGATTCAAGGCCATTGAAATATTTTATGAATGAGTGAAACATTTTATTTAGATTCCTTCAATAATAAACATAATCGCCATTACAGTGGTGATAGACTGTCGATGTTTCCATAACCGTTGTCACATAATCAACAGCCTCTTTAATGTAGTCCGTCTGGTATACTGTCTTGAGGATCGGCCAGGCGTTAGTCATGGTTGTAGTCACATGCACCGGTGAGTATGTGATGGAGCTGAACACATCAACTTGAGTATATGTTGCAGTGGTTGTAATCGAGGTGGACACAGTGTTCACAACAGATACTGTTGATACAGCCGTGGTCATCGTTGTCCCCACAACTTGTGTCACGTGCTTTTCTAGATCAGTAGCCCAGTATGTAATGGTGATGCTTTCAGGCTGATAGGTGGTATAAGTGTATGCACGATTTTTCTGTTTGACCTTCAGCTCCGTAATGTAATGTGTGGAGTATGCCAGCTGAGGAGCTTTTCCGTGTGAGTTATGGTGTAAGGTACACATTCCGTAGTGGTAACACTAGCATAAGTAGGTGTGACATCCACGAGAGTGATGGTCGAGAGGACGGTGGTGACTTGCAGTCGAGTACTTGTCAAAGGCACCGAGGAAAATATATGTTGACATTACTTGACAGCTACGTCTGGCTCAAGTCCTTCACTTGCAGCAAGCAAACAAAGGACTATCCAGATAATAAGAGACTTCATATTAATACTCATACTTGGTATGTGAAGCTACTTCAATGATGAACTATGCTCAGCAACAGCGTGATTTCATCTTATATATGATTCTGTACCAGAGGAACACGGTCAGACAAGTGTTGTATGTAGAATTAAACGTGTTGTATGTAAAATTAAACGTGTTGTATGTAAAATTAAACGTGTTGTATGTAGAATTAAACGTATTGCATTTAGAATTAAACGTATTGCATTTAGAATTAAACGTATTATATGTAGAATTAAACGTGTTGTATGTAGAATTAAACGTGTTGAATGTAGAATTAAACGTATTATATGTAGAATTAAACGTGTATGTAAAATTAAATGTTGTTCCCAATATGTATAATAAATATGCATATTGAGATTAGATCAAATATTGCAACAATATGTATAATACTTGAAATATGTAATATCCGCTGTTGCAAGTTTGTACAATGCATATTTATATTGAAATTAGTTGTTTGCAATATGTTTAATGAAATTAAACATTCCATATGATAAAGTGAACCATATATGAAAAATATATTGAGATTCAAGGCCATTGAAATATTTTATGAATGAGTGAAACATTTTATTTAGATTCCTTCAATAATAAACATAATCGCCATTACAGTGGTGATAGACTGTCGATGTTTCCATAACCGTTGTCACATAATCAACAGCCTCTTTAATGTAGTCCGTCTGGTATACTGTCTTGAGGATCGGCCAGGCGTTAGTCATGGTTGTAGTCACATGCACCGGTGAGTATGTGATGGAGCTGAACACATCAACTTGAGTATATGTTGCAGTGGTTGTAATCGAGGTGGACACAGTGTTCACAACAGATACTGTTGATACAGCCGTGGTCATCGTTGTCCCCACAACTTGTGTCACGTGCTTTTCTAGATCAGTAGCCCAGTATGTAATGGTGATGCTTTCAGGCTGATAGGTGGTATAAGTGTATGCACGATTTTTCTGTTTGACCTTCAGCTCCGTAATGTAATGCGTGGAGTATGCCAGCTGAGGAGCTTCATAATGAGAGAGCGTTTCCGTGTGGTAACACTAGCATAAGTAGGCGTAACATCCAGGAGAGTGATGGTCGAGAGGACGGTGGTGACTTGCAATCGAGTACTTGTCAAATGCACCGAGGAAAATATATGTTGACATTCCTTTACAGCTACGTCTGGCTCAAGTCCTTCAGTTGCAGCAAGCAAACAAAGAGCTATCCAGATAATAAGAGACTTCATATTAAAACTCATACTTGGTATGTGAAGCTACTTCAATGATGAACTATGCTCAGCAACAGCGTGATTTCATCTTATATATGATTCTGCCCCAGAGGAACACGGTCAGACAAGTAAGATCCATAGTTGTAGCTAATTCCATCTCAAAGTCACTGGGAACGAGGGTGCTACCACATACATCGATAACACCTAATTATAACAATGTGTTCAGAAGCATTTTATAAACTAGCTCATTTAAGATTTAACGTTTTTATTATTCTTTAATAATCATATGAAAATCCTTTTCATATTAACTTAGCAGCTGTGCTATAGGTATGTTGAAATATATATATAAAATGATGAACTGTCGCGGATGTAGAATTAAACGTGTTGTATGTAGAATTAAACGTATTGCATTTATAATTAAACGTATTGCATTTAGAATTAAACGTATTATATGTAGAATTAAACGTGTTGTATGTAGAATTAAACGTATTATATGTAGAATTAAACGTGTATGTAAAATTAAATGTTGTTCCCAATATGTATAATAAATATGTATATTGAGATTAGATCAAATATTGCAACAATATGTATAATACTTGAAATATGTAATATCCGCTGTTGCAAGTTTGTACAATGCATATTTATATTGAAATTAGTTGTTTGCAATATGTTTAATGAAATGTACCACGTACATATGATAAAGTGAACCATGTATGAAAAATATATTGAGATTCAAGGCCATTGAAATATTTTATGAATGAGTGAAACATTTTATTTAGATTCCTTCAATAATAAACATAATCGCCATTACAGTGGTGATAGACTGTCGATGTTTCCATAACCGTTGTCACATAATCAACAGCCTCTTTAATGTAGTCCGTCTGGTATACTGTCTTGAGGATCGGCCAGGCGTTAGTCATGGTTGTAGTCACATGCACCGGTGAGTATGTGATGGAGCTGAACACATCAACTTGAGTATATGTTGCAGTGGTTGTAATCGAGGTGGACACAGTGTTCACAACAGATACTGTTGATACAGCCGTGGTCATCGTTGTCCCCACAACTTGTGTCACGTGCTTTTCTAGATCAGTAGCCCAGTATGTAATGGTGATGCTTTCAGGCTGATAGGTGGTATAAGTGTATGCACGATTTTTCTGTTTGACCTTCAGCTCCGTAATGTTATGTGTGGAGTATGCCAGCTGAGGAGCTTCATAATGAGAGAGCGTTTCCGTGTGAGTTATGGTGTAAGGTACACATTCCGTAGTGGTAACACTAGCATAAGTAGGCGTAACATCCAGGAGAGTGATGGTCGAGAGGACGGTGGTGACTTGCAATCGAGTACTTGTCAAATGCACCGAGGAAAATATATGTTGACATTCCTTTACAGCTACGTCTGGCTCAAGTCCTTCAGTTGCAGCAAGCAAACAAAGGGCTATCCAGATAATAAGAGACTTCATATTAAAACTCATACTTGGTATGTGAAGCTACTTCAATGATGAACTATGCTCAGCAACAGCGTGATTTCATCTTATATATGATTCTGTCCCAGAGGAACACGGTCAGACAAGTAAGATCCATAGTTGTAGCTAATTCCATCTCAAAGTCACTGGGAACGAGGGTGCTACCACATACATCGATAACACCTAATTATAACAATGTGTTCAGAAGCATTTTATAATTTTATTATTCTTTAATAATCATATGAAAATCCTTTTCATATTAACTTAGCAGCTGTGCTATAGGTATGTTGAAATATATATATAAAATGATGAACTGTCGCGGATGTAGAATTAAACGTGTTGTATGTAGAATTAAACGTATTGCATTTATAATTAAACGTATTGCATTTAGAATTAAACGTATTATATGTAGAATTAAACGTGTTGTATGTAGAATTAAACGTATTATATGTAGAATTAAACGTGTATGTAAAATTAAATGTTGTTCCCAATATGTATAATAAATATGTATATTGAGATTAGATCAAATATTGCAACAATATGTATAATACTTGAAATATGTAATATCCGCTGTTGCAAGTTTGTACAATGCATATTTATATTGAAATTAGTTGTTTGCAATATGTTTAATGAAATGTACCACGTACATATGATAAAGTGAACCATGTATGAAAAATATATTGAGATTCAAGGCCATTGAAATATTTTATGAATGAGTGAAACATTTTATTTAGATTCCTTCAATAATAAACATAATCGCCATTACAGTGGTGATAGACTGTCGATGTTTCCATAACCGTTGTCACATAATCAACAGCCTCTTTAATGTAGTCCGTCTGGTATACTGTCTTGAGGATCGGCCAGGCGTTAGTCATGGTTGTAGTCACATGCACCGGTGAGTATGTGATGGAGCTGAACACATCAACTTGAGTATATGTTGCAGTGGTTGTAATCGAGGTGGACACAGTGTTCACAACAGATACTGTTGATACAGCCGTGGTCATCGTTGTCCCCACAACTTGTGTCACGTGCTTTTCTAGATCAGTAGCCCAGTATGTAATGGTGATGCTTTCAGGCTGATAGGTGGTATAAGTGTATGCACGATTTTTCTGTTTGACCTTCAGCTCCGTAATGTTATGTGTGGAGTATGCCAGCTGAGGAGCTTCATAATGAGAGAGCGTTTCCGTGTGAGTTATGGTGTAAGGTACACATTCCGTAGTGGTAACACTAGCATAAGTAGGCGTAACATCCAGGAGAGTGATGGTCGAGAGGACGGTGGTGACTTGCAATCGAGTACTTGTCAAATGCACCGAGGAAAATATATGTTGACATTCCTTTACAGCTACGTCTGGCTCAAGTCCTTCAGTTGCAGCAAGCAAACAAAGAGCTATCCAGATAATAAGAGACTTCATATTAAAACTCATACTTGGTATGTGAAGCTACTTCAATGATGAACTATGCTCAGCAACAGCGTGATTTCATCTTATATATGATTCTGTCCCAGAGGAACACGGTCAGACAAGTAAGATCCATAGTTGTAGCTAATTCCATCTCAAAGTCACTGGGAACGAGGGTGCTACCACATACATCGATAACACCTAATTATAACAATGTGTTCAGAAGCATTTTATAAACTAGCTCATTTAAGATTTAACGTTTTTATTATTCTTTAATAATCATATGAAAATCCTTTTCATATTAACTTAGCAGCTGTGCTATAGGTATGTTGAAATATATATATAAAATGATGAACTGTCGCGGATGTAGAATTAAACGTGTTGTATGTAGAATTAAACGTATTGCATTTATAATTAAACGTATTGCATTTAGAATTAAACGTATTATATGTAGAATTAAACGTGTTGTATGTAGAATTAAACGTATTATATGTAGAATTAAACGTGTATGTAAAATTAAATGTTGTTCCCAATATGTATAATAAATATGTATATTGAGATTAGATCAAATATTGCAACAATATGTATAATACTTGAAATATGTAATATCCGCTGTTGCAAGTTTGTACAATGCATATTTATATTGAAATTAGTTGTTTGCAATATGTTTAATGAAATGTACCACGTACATATGATAAAGTGAACCATGTATGAAAAATATATTGAGATTCAAGGCCATTGAAATATTTTATGAATGAGTGAAACATTTTATTTAGATTCCTTCAATAATAACATAATCGCCATTACAGTGGTGATAGACTGTCGATGTTTCCATAACCGTTGTCACATAATCAACAGCCTCTTTAATGTAGTCCGTCTGGTATACTGTCTTGAGGATCGGCCAGGCGTTAGTCATGGTTGTAGTCACATGCACCGGTGAGTATGTGATGGAGCTGAACACATCAACTTGAGTATATGTTGCAGTGGTTGTAATCGAGGTGGACACAGTCTTCACAACAGATACTGTTGATACAGCCGTGGTCGTCGTTGTCCCCACAACTTGTGTCACGTGCTTTTCTAGATCAGTAGCCCAGTATGTAATGGTGATGCTTTCAGGCTGATAGGTGGTATAAGTGTATGCACGATTTTTCTGTTTGACCTTCAGCTCCGTAATGTTATGTGTGGAGTATGCCAGCTGAGGAGCTTCATAATGAGAGAGCGTTTCCGTGTGAGTTATGGTGTAAGGTACACATTCCGTAGTGGTAACACTAGCATAAGTAGGCGTAACATCCAGGAGAGTGATGGTCGAGAGGACGGTGGTGACTTGCAATCGAGTACTTGTCAAATGCACCGAGGAAAATATATGTTGACATTCCTTTACAGCTTCTTCAGTTGCAGCAAGCAAACAGTTGCAGCAAGCAAACAAAGAGCTATCCAGATAATAAGAGACTTCATATTAAAACTCATACTTGGTATGTGAAGCTACTTCAATGATGAACTATGCTCAGCAACAGCGTGATTTCATCTTATATATGATTCTGTCCCAGAGGAACACGGTCAGACAAGTGTTGTATGTAGAATTAAACGTGTTGTATGTAGAATTAAACGTGTTGTGTGTAGAATTAAACGTATTGCATTTAGAATTAAACGTATTATATGTAGAATTCAACGTGTTGCATGTAGAATTAAACGTGTTGTATGTAGAATTAAACGTATTGCATTTAGAATTAAACGTATTGCATTTAGAATTAAACGTATTGCATTTAGAATTAAACGTATTATATGTAGAATTAAACGTGTTGTATGTAGAATTAAACGTATTATATGTAGAATTAAACGTGTACGTAAAATTAAATGTTGTTCCCAATATGTATAATAAATATGTATATTGAGATTAGATCAAATATTGCAACAATATGTATAATACTTGAAATATGTAATATCCGCTGTTGCAAGTTTGTACAATGCATATTTATATTGAAATTAGTTGTTTGCAATATGTTTAATGAAATGTACCACGTACATATGATAAAGTGAACCATGTATGAAAAATATATTGAGATTCAAGGACATTGAAATATTTTATGAATGAGTGAAACATTTTATTTAGATTCCTTCAATAATACGCCATTACAGTGGTGATAGACTGTCGATGTTTCCATAACCGTTGTCACATAATCAACAGCCTCTTTAATGTAGTCCGTCTGGTATACTGTCTTGAGGATCGGCCAGGCGTTAGTCATGGTTGTAGTCACATGCACCGGTGAGTATGTGATGGAGCTGAACACATCAACTTGAGTATATGTTGCAGTGGTTGTAATCGAGGTGGACACAGTCTTCACAACAGATACTGTTGATACAGCCGTGGTCGTCGTTGTCCCCACAACTTGTGTCACGTGCTTTTCTAGATCAGTAGCCCAGTATGTAATGGTGATGCTTTCAGGCTGATAGGTGGTATAAGTGTATGCACGATTTTTCTGTTTGACCTTCAGCTCCGTAATGTAATGTGTGGAGTATGCCAGCTGAGGAGCTTCATAATGAGAGAGCGTTTCCGTGTGAGTTATGGTGTAAGGTACACATTCCGTAGTGGTAACACTAGCATAAGTAGGCGTAACATCCAGGAGAGTGATGGTCGAGAGGACGGTGGTGACTTGCAATCGAGTACTTGTCAAATGCACCGAGGAAAATATATGTTGACATTCCTTGACAGCTACGTCTGGCTCAAGTCCTTCAGTTGCAGCAAGCAAACAAAGAGCTATCCAGATAATAAGAGACTTCATATTAAAACTCATACTTGGTATGTGAAGCTACTTCAATGATGAACTATGCTCAGCAACAGCGTGATTTCATCTTATATATGATTCTGTCCCAGAGGAACACGGTCAGACAAGTAAGATCCATAGTTGTAGCTAATTCCATCTCAAAGTCATTGGGAACGAGGGTGCTACCACATACATCGATAAAACCTAATTATAACAATGTGTTCAGAAGCATTTTATAAACTAGCTCATTAAAGATTTAATTTTTTTATTATTCTTTAATCATCATATGAAAATCCTTTTCATATTCTTAATTTAACAGCTGTGCTATAGATATTCTGAAACATAGATGTAAAATGATGAACTGTCGCGAATATAGAATTGAATGTGTTGTTCCCAGTATGTTTAATAAATATGTATTTTGAGATTAGATCAAATATTGCAACACTATGTATCATACTTGTAATATGTAATATCCGCTGTTGCAAGTTTGTAAAATGCATATTTATATTGAAATTAGTTGTTTGCAATATGTTTAATGAAATGTACCACGTACATATGATAAAGTGAACCATGTATGAAAAATATATTGAGATTCAAGGACATTGAAATATTTCATGAATGAGTGAAACATTTTATTTAGATTCCTTCATTGATAAGATAATCACCATTACAGTAGTGATAGACTGTCGATGTTTCCATAACCGTTGTCACATAATCAACAGCCTCTTTAATGTAGTACGATTTTTCTGTTTGATCTTCAGCTCCGTAATATAATGTGTGGAGTATGCCAGCTGAGGGGCTTCATAATGAGAGAGCGTTTCCGTGTGAGTTATGGTGTAAGGTACACATTCCGTAGTGGTAACGCTAGCATAAGTAGGCGTGACATCCAGGAGAGTGATGGTCGAGAGGACGGTGGTGACTTGCAGTCGAGTACTTGTCAAAGGCACCGAGGAAAATATATGTTGACATTCCTTGACAGCTACGTGTGGCTCAAGTCCTTCACTTGCAGCAAGCAAAAAAGTATGATAATAATAACAATAACAAACACGAACAGTGATAATAATAATAATAATAATAGTGATAATAATAATAATAATGGTAATGATAATAACAATAATGATAATTGATAATTCAGTAATGAATGTAGTAAGAACAACAACAACAATAATAATAATGATTATGATAATAATGATAACGATAACGATAACGATAACGATGACGATAAAGATAAAGATAAAGATAATTATAATGACTATATAAACAAAAAATCCTGGTATTTACACTATACCTTATAAGGATTGTCTCAAGTTTTACATAGGCGAGACCGGTAGAGCTTCCGAGAAAATAATTAATGACCATAAACTGGAAAAGCGCTAAACTAATTCAAAAATCATCAAATTCGTATGAAAGAAAAATGCTAGAACCTTTATCAACTAATGGGGCTTGCATGACCTTACCTCCTCGTTAGCTAGGTAGACCATTATCATTATCATTATTATCATTATCATTATTCTTATTCTTATTCTTACTCTCCTTATTATTATTATCATTATCCTTATAATTATTATTAACATCACTTTTATTATAATTAATTCTTCTTCTTATCGTTATTATTATTATCATTTTGATTTTATATTATTATCTTTATTATTATTTATTATTATCATCTTTATTATTATTTATTATTATTATCATTATCACTATTATTATTTTTATAATCATAATTATTATTATTGTTATCATTCTTACTATTATTATTATTGCTCTTGTTATTATTATTATTGCTCTTGCTGTTATTATTATTATTGCTCTTGCTGTTATTATTATTATCATTAGTGTTGTTATTATCATTATCATCCTCATTGTCATTTTATCTGCATTATTACTATTACCATCATCGTCATCATCAGTTAAGCCTGATATAAATAATTTGTTTATATACACGTATGTATGTGTATTTATGTATGCATATATATGTGTGTGTGTATGTGCTCATGTGCGCGCACGTGTAAATATACACACTTAAGATATGCGAAGCTGAGCCTCACTTGGGCTATGCACATGAGGGGGGCCTGGCCTGTGTCGACTTATGCCGACTCGCTAACGTGTGTCAGATGGTGCTGACTCGGCTGAGTTTAGTCCTTGCCCGCCGTGGTGCCCAGCCACGGCATGAACCTCCAGGTGAAAATTGCAACTTCTCGCGCCTGGGCGGGGCGCGGACTGCCGACCCCTCGGATGTACTAGCCCGGAGGCTCTGCATAAACGATAGTTGTTAGTCTTATGTAGATACGATAGTGGTGTCTGACTGCTGCTTTGCAGTTCAGTCCGTGTATGGTCAAAAGCTATGGAAATCCACCCATAAGAAAAATATGTATATTTATATACACGTGTGTGTGTGTGAGTGTATCTGTGTATGTTTATATATATATATATATATATATATATATATATCTGTGCCTGTGTGCTCATGTGCTTGCGCGTGTCCATGTGTGTCTATGATTGCACACACGCACGATGTGTGTGTGTGAATGCATACATAATTGTTGAGTTAGTTTTATGTATAGACGATACTGGTGCCCGACTGCTGCTTCGTAGTTCAGTCCGTCAAAGGCTATGGGAATTCACCCTATATAAACCATTCCACTGGCGTGTGGCATCTAAACGATGAAAAAGGGTACGGAAGTCAACCCGGAGCCGGAGACCCTGATGCAGTTCGTCGTCGCTTGTGATTGGCAATTCCATCAACGCCGTTGTGCCAAACCGTATCGGTCTACGTCGTTCCTTTGAATCCATCAGCTGCGTGGAGAGAAGGAGCCTGCTGCATGGGCAACAGCTTGCTCTTCACATTCTTTGGCCCAGGCACTGTACCTCTACGGGAGTGCCTTAGTCAACACTGACTGATGGTTTTCTTCGATATATATGTATGTGTATATATACAATCACACACATACAAACACATATCCGTAGGTATACATATATAGCAACCCTCCCTGACCAGGACTCGAACCTAGCTCTCTCCAGCCATGAAGTGGAGGGCCAGTACTAAACCAACCATACCACACGGCCCACAAAAGGAGTGTTCAACCAGGATCTAACTAGCTCCATAGACATTACCTATCTACTCATATGAGTAGATAGTCTATATGTCGATAAATTAATAAATATACAGTGTATATATATACATATACATATACACACATCAACACGTACATATATTTAAAATCCACATACAGACACCTATACCCACGCGTACTGTGAGCATAAACTCACTCTTTGTCTTGCTCTTTTCTTTCTTTCCCACACATACTCTTACCCTCCCCACATACATAGACACAGACTTATACACACATATAAATGCACATATGCACATACACATGCTAACTCACCCACACACACATGCATTATTATACATATACACATACACACATACATACACACACATATATGCATGTGCAGACACATACACACACATACATACACATATGTATGTACACACACGCACACATATAAACGCACACACACACAGAAACATACATATATATGTATATGTGTGTCTGTATATATGTATATGTATAGATATCTTGTATTATTATCCTTTTATTTATAATAACAACTATAACAACAGCAACAGAAACAATAATAATAATACTTATACTAATGATGGTGATGATGATAATAATAATAATAATGATAATAATAATGATGATGATAATAATAATAATGATAATAATAATTACAATAAAGGTAATAACGATGATAATAATAATTGCAATAAAAACAATAGTATTGATATTCGATTTAATTATCGTAATTATTAAAAGTATGTTAATAAAAGTAATAATAATAATAATGATAATAATGATAAGACAATGATGATAATGATAAGACAATGATGATGATAAAAATAACAAGCTCGATAATTATAATGGTATCAGCAATAATAACAAATACAAGAACAGGAACCACAATAGAAGTAATAGTAATAATTTCTACTCTATTACAACTAATGTTTGTAATAAAAAAAAGATAAAACGATGATAATTACAAGCGGAGCGATAAGGATGACAATAATAAATTTAGGAATAATAAAAATAAGAATATTAAACATTCAACAAAACTTGAACAGATTAGCAGCACGGAGGATCTACATTCATATTTGTTTTTATGTCAAAGTTCTTATGAGATGGTGATGAAGATGAATTAGGATAATGGTGATTATGATAATAATAATAAAGATAATAATAATGATAATGATTATAATAATGATGATAATGATAATAATAATAATATTATTAATCATAATAATGATAACAACATCAAAAACAATAAAAGTGATAATAAGGATAACGATAATAATAATGTTGAGGATAATAACGATTATGGTTATAGTAATAGTAATAGTAGCAGTAACATGATGTTGTTGCTGCTATTACTAATAAAACTAATAATAATAGTGATGATAACGAAAATAGTAGATAACAATATCAGCGACAAGAACAAATCATCAGGAATAATAAGCCGAATAAAAGAGAAAGAAAGAAGGAGAGGACGAAGAACTTAAAAACAGGTCCTCCACAGACCATCAGTCAATGATCAATCTCTGGACCAAGAGCTTTAATTGAACATGGAATATGAAGCTGATTAAATATTTTATGTGGAACTAAGTGTCAAATTCATATTACGTAACAAAGAGACTTCTCTATGAAATATGAATTACAGTGACAATTGTAACGATTTCAATCATGTGTTTGAATTTATTGATATGTATATGAATGGAAAATCATATTATTCTTGAAATCATCTGAACACGATTTCAGGGCAGGGGATGTAAAATATCACATTGCAGTTTATTCATATTCAGATTTTATGGAATGCTAATAGCAATTGCAAATTAGTCTTAATCCGCAATAATTTTTAATTGTACTAGGGTTTTTTATTACGTTTTGTTTTCAATATTTTGTATGTTTCAGTAAGAATAATTATTCAAATATCAACAACGCTATGTATCATATTTGCATACGTATAAATCAAATTATAATCATGCAGTATCGGTCTGAGACCCTGGAGCCTTGCAACAAGTACTATTAAATTTTGTTGTTGAGCCAAAAAATGTCACGAGATCCTTGATTAAGTTGGCGAATGAAAGGACTTCTTTCCCAATTAGGAATTTGATTTTTATACGTAATCTTATGCTTTATAAAATATCAGAAGAGGGTCACACGGTGCCAGGTGGGTGTCAGCGCCATATAACACCTGAGTTAGAGGCTCGTCCGTCGGAACATGAGACGGCTACTCTCTTGCTCCAAAACGCCGCTTGAACAGGCTGATAATAAGGGCTTGGGGAGTGGAGAGGGAGGGGAAGGGGAAGGGGAAAAGGAAGAGAGAAGAGAGAAGGGTGAGGGGTTACTGAAGGTGGTGAGGGATGGGAAGGGGTTAGGAGAAGGGGCCAGGAGAGAAGTTTGACGAAGGGGTTATTAAAAGGGCCTATCGGAGGGTCTGGGGATTGGGGAAGGGGTGGAGGGAGTTAATCGGAATCCATACCCCGGGTGGAGGGTTAATGGAGAGGGTGGAGGAAATGGGGTTACAGGAGGGGCTGAATGATGGGGTGGGGGTGGGGGAGTGGGTACAAAGGCAGGAGTGAGTTGTTGCAGATCAGCGTAGAATCTTACTGTAGGGGGAGGATTGGTGAAGTTGAGGCTCGATGGAGAAAATGAATAGTTAGAGAAGATGAAATGGAACATGGATAAATATATGGGATGGAGGAGAGGGATGGGGAATAACTAGTGGAGGGAATAGACCTTAATTATGCAACCTGATGAGGAAGGAGTCACCGAGGATCATGGTTTCGGTGACAAAGGATTTTGAGCCTCAATTAGTGAAGGAGGCGAGAGGAAGATGATTTCTTTGTAGTGACGACGTGTGCTTCGAGTGTGATGCAAATGTCGTTAGAAAAATCATTTAATCTGTTTTTTTTTTTGTTTTTTTTCTCTCACTCTCTTTTTTTCACTTTACTCTAAACGGAGTTGCTTTGACTTGGCAACCTCTTGAGAGGGAAAAAAGTTCTTAAGGATATCTGTGAAAGCTTCGTTGGCTGTTCACAACTATTTTCCTATTTCATAATCTCAGTGATGATTTATATATTATAAAATCAGAAAAAACTACACTAATCTGAATATTATTTATCTATTTATTTGATTTATGTTTCATGATGCTTAAATCTTTTCGCCTCCTTATTCACAACTGACATAAATCCTTCTTAGTATGTCAAAATAGGAAATCTTTAACTGATTTAAATACTTATAGTGTAATACAATGTAATACAATTTAATTGATCGATATATTACAATTTGATAATATTAGTACTATTAACTAATGCACTTTCAGATTAAGTTATATTTTTGTAAAAAACAAGAAATCTATTAATTCACTGATTATTAATATAGTATAACAAAACTGTTATGTTAGAGATTATGTAAAAAAAAAACAATGCGGGTAATTATATGCGTAATTATTTAGATATAGTATCACACATATAGTATATATAAATACATATATATATATATATGTGTGTGTGTGTGTGTGTGTATATATATACTTATATATACATACATACATAAACATACACATACATTCACACAAACCAAAAAAAAAAAAGCTATTACACGCACGCACATGCACACACACACACACACATGCACTCACGCACACACACATACACAAATACTCAAACACACAAATCCACACATACACAAATATACGCACATACACAAATTCAAAGATACACAAATATACGCACATACACTTAATACCCACACAAAAAAGCAGGTACACAAAAAAAAAATACAAAAACACCAAAGCACATACACACGCACACATAAACGACCGCACATACACGTACACACATACAAACATGTACGTATACACATACACACAAACACATAAAATTGCCTTGATCAACCATTCCGGCAATGTATAATGCCTGCAATATGTATAATCAACCAATCTGACAACTACTTTCATTAAGGTCCCTGAAATATTTTATTGATATTCCAGGATTAAAAACCACATGATTATGTGTTTGCAATATAAATTATCTATTTTCCTTGATGAACCATTCTACCAATATGCATAGAACTTGCAATATGATAAATCAACCATTCTGACTTTTGTTAAAGCCATTGAAATATTTTATGAGTGAAACTTTTAATTGTTATTCCTTGATTTAAAAAAAAAACATCATTACAGTGGTGATTTACTGTCCATGTCTCCATAACCGTTGTCACATAATAAACAGCCTCTTTAATGTAGTCCGTCTGATAAACTGTATGTGATGGAGTTGAACACATCAACTTGAGTATATGTTGCAGTGGTTGTAATCGAGGTGGACACAGTCTTCACAACAGATACTGTTGATACAGCCGTGGTAGTCGTTGTCCCCACAACGATTTTTCTGTTTGATTTTCACCTCCGTAAAGTAATGTGTGGAGTATGCCAGCTGAGGAGCTACATAATGAGAGAGCGTTTCCGTGTGAGTTATGGTGTAAGGTACACATTCCGTAGTGGTAACGCTAGCATAAGTAAGCGTGACATCCAGGAGAGTGATGGTCGAGAGGAAGGTGGTGACTTGCAGTCGAGTACTTGTCATAGGCACCGAGGAAAATATATATTGACATTCCTTGACAGCTACGTCTGTCTCCTTCACTTGCAGCAAGCAAATAAAGGGCTACCCAGATAATAAGAGACTTCATATTAAACCTCACACTTTGTATGTGAAGCTACTTCAGTGATGAACTATGGTCAGCAACAGCGTGATTTCATCTTATATATGATTCTGTCCCAGAGGAACACGGTCAGACAAGTAAGATCCATAGTTGTAGCTAATTCCATCTCAAAGTCACTGGGAACAAGGGTGCTACCACATACATTGATAAAGCATAGTTATAACAATGTGTTCAGAAGCATTTTATAAACAAGCTCATTAAAGATTTAACATTTTTATTATTCTTTAATCATCATATGAGAATCCTTTTCTTATTCTTAACTTAACAGCTGTGCTATAGATATTCTGAAATATATATGTAAAATGATGAACTGCCGCGAATATAGAATTAAATGTGTTGTTCCCAGTATGTTTAATAAATATGTATTTTGAGATTAGATCAAATATTGCAACAATATGTATCATACTTGTAATATGTAATATCCGCTGTGCCAGTTTGTACAATGCATATTTATATTAAAATTAGTTGTTTGCAATATGTATAATGAAATGTACCACGTACATATGATAAAGTGAACCATGTATGAAAAATATATTGAGATTCAAGGCCATTGAAATATTTTATGAATGAGTGAAACATTTTATTTAGATTCCTTCAATAATAAACATAATCGCCATTACAGTGGTGATAGACTGTCGATGTTTCCATAACCGTTGTCACATAATCAACAGCCTCTTTAATGTAGTCCGTCTGGTATACTGTCTTGAGGATCGGCCAGGCGTTAGTCATGGTTGTAGTCACATGCACCGGTGAGTATGTGATGGAGCTGAACACATCAACTTGAGTATATGTTGCAGTGGTTGTAATCGAGGTGGACACAGTCTTCACAACAGATACTGTTGATACAGCCGTGATCGTCGTTGTCCCCACAACATGTGTCACGTGCTTTTCTAGATCAGTAGCCCAGTATGTAATGGTGATGCTTTCAGGCTGATAGGTGGTATAAGTGTATGCACGATTTTTCTGTTTGACCTTCAGCTCCGTAATGTAATGTGTGGAGTATGCCAGCTGAGGAGCTTCATAATGAGAGAGCGTTTCCGTGTGAGTTATGGTGTAAGGTACACATTCCGTAGTGGTAACACTAGCATAAGTAGGCGTGACATCCAGGAGAGTGATGGTCGAGAGGACGGTGGTGACTTGCAGTCGAGTACTTGTCAAAGGCACCGAGGAAAATATATGTTGACATTCCTTTACAGCTACGTCTGGCTCAAGTCCTTCACTTGCAGCAAGCAAACAAAGGGCTATCCAGATAATAAGAGACTTCATATTAAAACTCACACTTTGTATGTGAAGCTACTTCAGTGATGAACTATGCTCAGCAACAGTGTGATTTCATCTTATATATGATTCTGTCCCAGAGGAACACGGTCAGACAAGTAAGATCCATAGTTGTAGCTAATTCCATCTCAAAGTCACTGGGAACAAGGGTGCTACCACATACATCGATAAAGCCTAATTATACCAATGTGTTCAGAAGCATTTTATAAACTAGCTCATTAAAGATTTAACATTTTTATTATTCTTTAATCATCATATGAAAATCCTTTTCTTATTCTTAACTTAACAGCTGTGCTATAGATATTCTGAAATATATATGTAAAATGATGAACTGCCGCGAATATAGAATTGAATGTGTTGTTCCCAGTATGTTTAATAAATATGTATTTTTTGAGATTATATCAAATATTGCAACAATATGTATCATACTTGTAATATGTAATATCCGCTGTTGCCTTTTTGTAAAATGCATATTTATATTGAGATTAGTTGTTTGCAATATGTTTAATGAAATGTACCACGTACATATGATAAAGTGAACCATGTATGAAAAATATATTGAGATTCAAGGACATTGAAATATTTTATGAATGAGTGAAACATTTTATTTAGATTCCTTCATTAATAAACATAATCACCATTACAGTGGTGATAGACTGTCGATGTTTCCATAACCGTTGTCACATAATCAACAGCCTCTTTAATGTAGTCCGTCTGGTAAACTGTCTTGAGGATCGGCCAGGCGTTAGTCATGGTTGTAGTCACATGCACCGGTGAGTATGTGATGGAGCTGAACACATCAACTTGAGTATATGTTGCAGTGGTTGTAATCGAGGTGGACACAGTCTTCACAACAGATACTGTTGATACAGCCGTGGTCGTCGTTGTCCCCACAACATGTGTCACGTGCTTTTCTAGATCAGTAGCCCAGTATGTAATGGTGATGCTTTCAGGCTGATAGGTGGTATAAGTGTATGCACGATTTTTCTGTTTGATCTTCAGCTCCGTAATATAATGTGTGGAGTATGCCAGCTGAGGAGCTTCATAATGAGAGAGCGTTTCCGTGTGAGTTATGGTGTAAGGTACACATTCCGTAGTGGTAACACTAGCATAAGTAGGCGTGACATCCAGGAGAGTGATGGTCGAGAGGACGGTGGTGACTTGCAGTCGAGTACTTGTCAAAGGCACCGAGGAAAATATATGTTGACATTCCTTGACAGCTACGTGTGGCTCAAGTCCTTCACTTGCAGCAAGCAAACAAAGGGCTATCCAGATAATAAGAGACTTCATATTAAAACTCACACTTTGTATGTGAAGCTACTTCAGTGATGAACTATGCTCAGCAACAGTGTGATTTCATCTTATATATGATTCTGTCCCAGAGGAACACGGTCAGACAAGTAAGATCCATAGTTGTAGCTAATTCCATCTCAAAGTCACTGGGAACAAGGGTGCTACCACATACATCGATAAAGCCTAATTATAACAATGTGTTCAGAAGCATTTTATAAACTAGCTCATTTAAGATTTAACGTTTTTATTATTCTTTAATCATTATATGAAAATCCTTTTCATATTAACTTAGCAGCTGTGCTATAGGTATGTTGAAATATATATATAAAATGATGAACTGTCGCGGATGTAGAATTGAATGTGAATCCTTTTCATATTAACTTAGCAGCTGTGCTATAGGTATGTTGAAATATATATATAAAATGATGAACTGTCGCGGATGTAGAATTGAATGTGTTGTATGTAGAATGGAATGTGTTGTTTGTAGAATTAAATGTGTTGTATGTAGAATTAAACGTATTGTATGTGGAATTAAATGTGTTGTATGTAGAATTATACGTATTATATGTAGAATTAAACGTGTTGTATGTAGAATTAAATGTTGTTAATACTTTTGTTAATACGTAGTGCACATTTCATTGAATACATATCTGAACACATTTTATAATTAGGCTTTATCAGAATATGTCATAGCTAGAATGGTTGATTAATCATATTGCAAGTTCTATCATACTGCCAGAATTGATGATCAAGGAAAATATATAATGTATATTGCAAATACACTTAATTCATTATATAAACTGGAAACACCTAATCTCAACATAAATATTCATTATATATGTTGCAAATAGCTATACTTAATATACTGTGGACAGTGGATTATACATGTTTCATGCGATCATAAAACAGTCCAGTGACCTTGGTTCATAAAGGAAAATTTATATACATCTTTTATACATGGTTCATGTTAACTTATGTTCGTGGTACATTGCATTAAACATTGCAAACGACATATGGATTGTATAAACAGGCAACAGCGGATTATATATTTTTAAAGTATTATATATATTGTTGCAATTCCTGATTAATGAAATCTAGATTATACATATTGCAAGTATCATACATACTATCAGACTTGTTGATCAAGGAAAACAGATTATGCATACTGCAAGCACCCAATCTCAATATACATATTCATTATATATACTGGAAACAGCTGATTTTATTATACATTTTCATTATACATGTTGCAAATACCTAAACTCAATATGCATATTCATTATACATACTGGGGACAGCGAATTACACATTGTCAGAATTATTGATCAAGGAAAAATAAATTGTACATATTTGAAACACCTAATCTCAATATACATATTCAGTATGTTTAAATATAAACATATTTCCGTATTTTCCGTACATACATAAACACATGTATGTATGTACGGAAATGTGTTTATATTTAAAAAATATATAAACACATGTCAATATAACCGAACACATTTCATGCTACAAACATCGCATTTTATTCTACATAAAATCATTCATTTTACATAGATAGCATTTTACAACATATATAGTGTAACCGCTGGCATCAGCGGTGTGACCACACATTATCCTCTCAAAGGTGCACAGATCAACTCGGGTTAATGGTTTCCACGTGGGCTGCGACAAAGGACGCCTTGACCCTTGTGCTGACAGATATATAGAGGCGGCCGGGCCATAGTTAGAAGGCCCGGGCGAAGCTAGAACTTCGCAAACCATAAAGAAGAAGGAGGCCATCAGAGAGTTAACACAGGCTTGACAATATGTACTTAAGGATTGATCTGGAGACTTATTGAAGCTCCTGACTGTTCCCGCTATGCATTACTACTACGGAATGTTTACCTTACACCATTCTTCACACGGAAAAGCTCTCTCATTGTATGGCTCCACACTTGCATACTCCAGACGTTATGTAACGGAGCTGAAGACCAAAAACAAATTGGGCGTACACTTACACCAGTTATCATCCTGAAAACATCATTACATACTGGGCTACCGATCTTGAAAAGCATGTGGCGTATGCTGTGGGGACAACGACGACCACGACTGTATCGACAATATCTGTTGTGACCGTGTTTCTTTGGGACAGATTCATATATAAGATGATACCACGCTGCTCCTGAACATAGTTTATCATTGAGGCTTCTTGACAGGGATACGGAATGGGTAGTGATGGAGGGAATAGACCTCTTACACCTTAATTATGTAACCTGATGAGAAAGGAGAATCATGGCTTCGGTGACAAAGGAGTTGACAAAGATGATGTCTTTGTAGTGACGACGTGCGCTTCGAGTGTGATGCAAATGTCGTTTAAAAATAGTTTAAACTAGTTTTTTTCACCTTACTCTAAACGGAGTTGTTTTGACTTGCCAACCCTTTCGGAGGGGCAAAAATCTTCTTAAGGATATCTATAAAAGCTTCACTGGCTATTCTCAAATATTTGTATATTTCATGATCTCAGTGATGATTTATATTATATCATGTAATCAGATACATCTGCACTATTCTGAATATCATTTATTTTTTATTTTCTTTATCTTTCATGATGCTTCAATCTTGTTTTCTTCGCAGATCTTTGTATTTTCAGTAAATTGTATAGCCTCCTAATTCACAATAGGAAATGTTTAATTGATTTAGATAGTTATAGTGTAATGCAATGTAATAAATCGATTAACTTGTGCACTTCAAGATTAAGTTAAATCTTTGTAAAATCAAGAAATGTATTAATTAAATGATTATTAATGTAGTCTGACAAATCTGTTATGTTAGAGATTATGTAAAAACAATTTGGGTTCTTGGTACTTCAACAATGCAATCAAGCTTTAATGTATCTCCGTGGATCAAAGCTTTCATAAGAAATATTCTAAGTACAACAAAACAGTTATGTCTCACAATTATTTGATCATTAGTCATGAAACTTGACAAAGCAAAACCTCTTAATGAATAAATTGATAAAATATATAACAAAAAGATGATCATCAGTGTTTAAACAGACAAAGAATTCACATTAATATTTGAAAGTAAATACATAAACTGAATAACATTAAAAAAATAATGTCTGTCTGCCTGGTTGTCTCTATCTGTCTGTCTCTCATCCTGCATCCTCTCCCTCCATTTTTCGTTTCTTCTTCTCTCCCTCTATCTCTTTATTCCCATACACCGTCTCTGTCTCTCGTTTACTAGCTCTCTCTCTTCCCTTCCTTCCCCAATCTACTCCCTCTCCCTCTCTCCACCTCTCTCTCCACCGCCACGCCTACCTCACGACCACATTACGCGCTGGTAACTATCCCGAACTCTTACTCCTCGTTGATAGAGACTATGAGTTCTTACATGTCTCTTCAAGGTTAGGTACGCTAATGCTTGATTTGTCGTCTCAAAAAGTTGAGGGTCATCTGCTTAATTGGAAGGACGCCAAATTGCCTTATAAATTACCGAATTCGTTTACAAGAAAACAAAAATTATGAAGTCCCTCGAATATCCTCTGACCTTGAACCTCCTCCAGCGTATTAAGATTAAGCCTGGAAAAATGATCTTGCTTGTCCATGGCAGGTGTCATGAACAGGAAAAATGCGGTATTTCCAGAGGCGGTTGACTTCTAAAGACCTTTCATGAGCCAGAGGAGTGTTATAGCAATTTGCGCCCGTCCTTTTTTCCCGCTAACTCGTCTGAGTCAGTCAAGCAAGAATTTGACAGAAATAAAAGTCTACTTTCCGAATGGATATGTTGCATACAGTAATATTTTCGTTCGTTAAAAAAACAACACACCAATAAAAGTTTCGTTATAATCCGTAGATTACTGATGACGTCACATAGTACCACTCATAAATCCTCGAGTATAATATGTATTCTGACACGTCTGTGGACAATGACGAAAACAAGGAAATCGTTGCTGCATGGGATTACTATATGCTATCAAAAAGAAGCTTTCAAATAAAACAACAGTTGTGACGTCACAGTTTCAGCGCCAATCATAGCGCATCCAGTAACTACGAGTATCTGGCGAGAGTCTAGCTTGCCAGCACATCATGCTGTCACCTTTTGTATTCTTTTTGTGTATTTTGTTCATTTGCTTTTATACAACTACTCTTCGTCAGCGAATGCCATCAGTGACCATTGAGCTTATATCAGAAGATAAAACTAATTATAGTGCTTTTAGTGTATGTTCGCTCCCATTCTCTTAGCAAAATATCAGAACTCAGTTGTATTTTTTTTTCGTTTTTATTTTATGATTAATTTAGTTATCTTTAATTTACTAGAAGTACTGGAACAGAAAGCAATTATAATTAATTACCAATTATACAGAACAATAATGATGAAGTCTCATTATGTAATGATAATGATGATAATAAAATTGGTAATGTTAACATTGAGGTATATCAATTATTTTTAT
>NC_061855.1:6710152-6714169 GCF_019202785.1 Penaeus chinensis
AACACATTTAATTCCACATACAACGCATTTAATTCCACATACAATACGTTTAATTCTACATACAAAACATTTAATTCTACAAACAACACATTCAATTCTACATCCGCGACAGTTCATCATTTTATATATATATTTCAACATACCTATAGCACAGCTGCTAAGTTAATATGAAAAGGATTTTCATATGATGATTAAAGAATAATAAAAACGTTAAATCTTCAATGAGCTAGTTTATAAAATGCTTCTGAACACATTGTTATAATTAGGTTTTATCGATGTATGTGGTAGCACCCTCGTTCCCAGTGACTTTGAGATGGAATTAGCTACAACTATGGATCTTACTTGTCTGACCGTGTTCCTCTGGGACATAATCATATATAAGATGAAATCACGCTGTTACTGAGCGTAGTTCATCATTGAAGTAGCTTCACATACCAAGTATGAGTTTTAATATGAAGTCTCTTATTATCTGGATAGTCCTTTGTTTGCTTGCTGCAAGTGAAGGACTTGAACCAGACGTAGCTGTCAAGGAATGTCAACATATATTTTCCTCGGTGCCTTTGACAAGTACTCGACTGCAAGTCACCACCGTCCTGTCGACCATCACTCTCCTGGATGTCACGCCTACTTATGCTAGTGTTACCACTACGGAATGTGTACCTTACACCATAACTCACACGGAAACGCTCTCTCATTATGAAGCACCTCAGCTGGCATACTCCACACATTACATTACGGAGCTGAAGGTCAAACAGAAAAATCGTGCATACACTTATACCACCTATCAGCCTGAAAGCATCACCATTACATACTGGGCTACTGATCTAGAAAAGCACGTGACACAAGTTGTGGGGACAACGACGACCACGGCTGTATCAACAGTATCTGTTGTGAAGACTGTGTCCACCTCGATTACAACCACTGCAACATATACTCAAGTTGATGTGTTCAGCTCCATCACATACTCACCGGTGCATGTGACTACAACCATGACTAACGCCTGGCCGATCCTCAAGACAGTATACCAGACGGACTACATTAAAGAAGCTGTTGATTATGTGACAACGGTTATGGAAACATCGACAGTCTATCACCACTGTAATGGCGATTATGTTTATTATTGAAGGAATCTAAATAAAATGTTTCACTCATTCATAAAATATTTCAATGGCCTCGAATCTCAATATATTTTTCATACATGGTTCACTTTATCATATGTACGTGGTACATTTCATTAAACATATTGCAAACAACTAATTTCAATATAAATATGCATTGTACAAACTGGCAACAGCGGATATTACATATTTCAAGTATTATACATATTGTTGCAATATTTGATCTAATCTCAATATACATATTTATTATACATATTGGGAACAACATTTAATTTAACATACAACACGTTTAATTCTACATATAATACGTTTAATTCTACATACAACACGTTTAATTCTACATACAATACGTTTAATTATAAATGCAATACGTTTAATTCTAAATGCAATACGTTTAATTCTACATCATTGAAGTAGCTTCACATACCAAGTATGAGTTTTAATATGAAGTATCTTATTATCTGGATAGCTCTTTGTTTGCTTGCTGCAACTGAAGGACTTGAGCCAGACGTAGCTGTCAAGGAATGTCAACATATATTTTCCTCGGTGCCTTTGACAAGTACTCGACTGCAAGTCACCACCGTCCTCTCGACCATCACTCTCCTGGATGTCACACCTACTTATGCTAGTGTTACCACTACGGAATGTGTACCTTACACCATAACTCACACGGAAACGCTCTCTCATTATGAAGCTCCTCAGCTGGCATACTCCACACATTACATTACGGAGCTGAAGGTCAAACAGAAAAATCGTGCATACACTTATACCACCTATCAGCCTGAAAGCATCACCATTACATACTGGGCTACTGATCTAGAAAAGCACGTGACACAAGTTGTGGGGACAACGACGACCACGGCTGTATCAACAGTATCTGTTGTGAAGACTGTGTCCACCTCGATTACAGCCACTGCAACCACTGCAACATATACTCAAGTTGATGTGTTCAGCTCTATCACATACTCACCGGTGCATGTGACTACAACCATTACTAACGCCTGGCCGATCCTCAAGACAGTATACCAGACGGACTGCATTAAAGAGGCTGTTGATTATGTGACAACGGTTATGGAAACATCGACAGTCTATCACCACTGGAATGGCGATTATGTTTATTATTGAAGGAATCTAAATAAAAATTTTCACTTATCATAAAATATTTCAATGGCCTTGAATCTCAATGTATTTTTCATACATGGTTCACTTTATCATATGTACGTGGTACATTTCATTAAACATATTGCAAACAACTAATTTCAATATAAATATGCATTGTACAAACTGGCAACAGCGGATATTACATATTTCAAGTATTACACATATTGTTGCAATATTTGATCAATTAAATCTTGATTATACATATTGCAATTATCATACATACTATCAGACTTGTTGATCAAGGAAAACAAATTATGCATACTGCAAACATCTAATATCAATAAACGTATTCATTATACATACTAAAAACAGCTAATCTTATTATACATATCCATTATACATGTTGCAAATACATGTATAATGGCCCGGCCGCCTCTATATATCTGTCAGCACAAGGGTCAAGGCGTCCTTTGTCGCAGCCCACGTGGAAACCATTAACCCGAGTTGATCTGTGCACCTTTGAGAGGATAATGTGTGGTCACACCGCTGACGCCAGCGGTTACAGTATATATGTTGTAAAATGCTATCTATGTAAAATGAATGATTTTATGTAGAATAAAATGCGATGTTTGTAGCATGAAATGTGTTCGGTTATATTGACATGTGTTTATATATTTTTAAATATAAACACATTTCCGTACATACATACATGTGTTTATGTATGTACGGAAAATACGGAAATATGTTTATATTTAAACATATTGAATATGTATATTGAGATTAGGTGTTTCAAATATGTACAATTTATTTTTCCTTGATCAATAATTCTGACAATATGTGTAATTCGCTGTCCCCAGTATGTATAATGAATATGCATATTGAGTTTAGGTATTTGCAACATGTATAATGAAAATGTATAATAAAATCAGCTGTTTCCAGTATATATAATGAATATGTATATTGAGATTGGGTGTTTGCAGTATGCATAATCTGTTTTTCTTGATCAACAAGTCTGATAGTATGTATGATACTTGCAATATGTATAATCTAGATTTCATTAATCAGGAATTGCAACAATATATATAATACTTTAAAAATATATAATCCGCTGTTGCCTGTTTATACAATCCATATGTCGTTTGCAATGTTTAATGCAATGTACCACGAACATAAGTTAACATGAACCATGTATAAAAGATGTATATAAATTTTCCTTTATGAACCAAGGTCACTGGACTGTTTTATGATCGCATGAAATATGTATAATCCACTGTCCACAGTATATTAAGTATAGCTATTTGCAACATATATAATGAATATTTATGTTGAGATTAGGTGTTTCCAGTTTATATAATGAATTAAGTGTATTTGCAATATACATTATATATTTTCCTTGATCATCAATTCTGGCAGTATGATAGAACTTGCAATATGATTAATCAACCATTCTAGCTATGACATATTCTGATAAAGCCTAATTATAAAATGTGTTCAGATATGTATTCAATGAAATGTGCACTACATATTAACAAAAGTATTAACAACATTTGATTCTACATACAACACGTTTAATTCTACATATAATACGTATAATTCTACATACAACACATTTAATTCCACATACAATACGTTTAATTCTACATACAACACATTTAATTCTACAAACAACACATTCCATTCTACATACAACACATTCAATTCTACATCCGCGACAGTTCATCATTTTATATATATATTTCAACATACCTATAGCACAGCTGCTAAGTTAATATGAAAAGGATTTTCATATAATGATTAA
>NC_061855.1:6714269-6728195 GCF_019202785.1 Penaeus chinensis
ATAAGTAGGCGTAACATCCAGGAGAGTGATGGTCGAGAGGACGGTGGTGACTTGCAATCGAGTACTTGTCAAATGCACCGAGGAAAATATATGTTGACATTCCTTTACAGCTACGTCTGGCTCAAGTCCTTCAGTTGCAGCAAGCAAACAAAGAGCTATCCAGATAATAAGAGACTTCATATTAAAACTCATACTTGGTATGTGAAGCTACTTCAATGATGAACTATGCTCAGCAACAGCGTGATTTCATCTTATATATGATTCTGTCCCAGAGGAACACGGTCAGACAAGTAAGATCCATAGTTGTAGCTAATTCCATCTCAAAGTCACTGGGAACGAGGGTGCTACCACATACATCGATAACACCTAATTATAACAATGTGTTCAGAAGCATTTTATAAACTAGCTCATTTAAGATTTAACGTTTTTATTATTCTTTAATCATCATATGAAAATCCTTTTCATATTAACTTAGCAGCTGTGCTATAGGTATGTTGAAATATATATATAAAATGATGAACTGTCGCGGATGTAGAATTAAACGTGTTGTATGTAGAATTAAACGTGTTGTATGTAGAATTAAACGTATTGCATTTAGAATTAAACGTATTGCATTTAGAATTAAACGTATTATATGTAGAATTAAACGTCTTGTATGTAGAATTAAACGTATTATATGTAGAATTAAACGTGTATGTAAAATTAAATGTTGTTCCCAATATGTATAATAAATATGTATATTGAGATTAGATCAAATATTGCAACAATATGTATAATACTTGAAATATGTAATATCCGCTGTTGCAAGTTTGTACAATGCATATTTATATTGAAATTAGTTGTTTGCAATATGTTTAATGAAATGTACCACGTACATATGATAAAGTGAACCATGTATGAAAAATATATTGAGATTCAAGGCCATTGAAATATTTTATGAATGAGTGAAACATTTTATTTAGATTCCTTCAATAATAAACATAATCGCCATTACAGTGGTGATAGACTGTCGATGTTTCCATAACCGTTGTCACATAATCAACAGCCTCTTTAATGTAGTCCGTCTGGTATACTGTCTTGAGGATCGGCCAGGCGTTAGTCATGGTTGTAGTCACATGCACCGGTGAGTATGTGATGGAGCTGAACACATCAACTTGAGTATATGTTGCAGTGGTTGTAATCGAGGTGGACACAGTCTTCACAACAGATACTGTTGATACAGCCGTGGTCGTCGTTGTCCCCACAACTTGTGTCACATGCTTTTCTAGATCAGTAGCCCAGTATGTAATGGTGATGCTTTGAGGCTGATAGGTGGTATAAGTGTATGCACGATTTTTCTGTTTGACCTTCAGCTCCGTAATGTAATGTGTGGAGTATGCCAGCTGAGGAGCTTTTCCGTGTGAGTTATGGTGTAAGGTACACATTCCGTAGTGGTAACACTAGCACAAGTAGGTGTGACATCCACGAGAGTGATGGTCGAGAGGACGGTGGTGACTTGCAGTCGAGTACTTGTCAAAGGCACCGAGGAAAATATATGTTGACATTACTTGACAGCTACGTCTGGCTCAAGTCCTTCACTTGCAGCAAGCAAACAAAGGACTATCCAGATAATAAGAGACTTCATATTAATACTCATACTTGGTATGTGAAGCTACTTCAATGATGAACTATGCTCAGCAACAGCGTGATTTCATCTTATATATGATTCTGTCCCAGAGGAACACGGTCAGACAAGTGTTGTATGTAGAATTAAACGTGTTGTATGTAAAATTAAACGTGTTGTATGTAAAATTAAACGTATTGCATTTAGAATTAAACGTATTATATGTAGAATTAAACGTGTTGTATGTAGAATTAAACGTGTTGAATGTAGAATTAAACGTGTTGTATGTAGAATTAAACGTGTTGAATGTAGAATTAAACGTATTATATGTAGAATTAAACGTGTATGTAAAATTAAATGTTGTTCCCAATATGTATAATAAATATGCATATTGAGATTAGATCAAATATTGCAACAATATGTATAATACTTGAAATATGTAATATCCGCTGTTGCAAGTTTGTACAATGCATATTTATATTGAAATTAGTTGTTTGCAATATGTTTAATGAAATTAAACATTCCATATGATAAAGTGAACCATGTATGAAAAATATATTGAGATTCAAGGCCATTGAAATAATTTATGAATGAGTGAAACATTTTATTTAGATTCCTTCAATAATAAACATAATCGCCATTACAGTGGTGATAGACTGTCGATGTTTCCATAACCGTTGTCACATAATCAACAGCCTCTTTAATGTAGTCCGTCTGGTATACTGTCTTGAGGACTATCCAGATAATAAGAGACTTCATATTAATACTCATACTTGGTATGTGAAGCTACTTCAATGATGAACTATGCTCAGCAACAGGGTGATTTCATCTTATATATGATTCTGTCCCAGAGGAACACGGTCAGACAAGTGTTGTATGTAGAATTAAACGTGTTGTATGTAAAATTAAACGTGTTGTATGTAAAATTAAACGTATTGCATTTAGAATTAAACGTATTATATGTAGAATTAAACGTGTTGTATGTAGAATTAAACGTGTTGAATGTAGAATTAAACGTGTTGTATGTAGAATTAAACGTGTTGAATGTAGAATTAAACGTATTATATGTAGAATTAAACGTGTATGTAAAATTAAATGTTGTTCCCAATATGTATAATAAATATGCATATTGAGATTAGATCAAATATTGCAACAATATGTATAATACTTGAAATATGTAATATCCGCTGTTGCAAGTTTGTACAATGCATATTTATATTGAAATTAGTTGTTTGCAATATGTTTAATGAAATTAAACATTCCATATGATAAAGTGAACCATGTATGAAAAATATATTGAGATTCAAGGCCATTGAAATAATTTATGAATGAGTGAAACATTTTATTTAGATTCCTTCAATAATAAACATAATCGCCATTACAGTGGTGATAGACTGTCGATGTTTCCATAACCGTTGTCACATAATCAACAGCCTCTTTAATGTAGTCCGTCTGGTATACTGTCTTGAGGATCGGCCAGGCGTTAGTCATGGTTGTAGTCACATGCACCGGTGAGTATGTGATGGAGCTGAACACATCAACTTGAGTATATGTTGCAGTGGTTGTAATCGAGGTGGACACAGTGTTCACAACAGATACTGTTGATACAGCCGTGGTCGTCGTTGTCCGTACAACTTGTGTCACGTGCTTTTCTAGATCAGTAGCCCAGTATGTAATGGTGATGCTTTCAGGCTGATAGGTGGTATAAGTGTATGCACGATTTTTCTGTTTGACCTTCAGCTCCGTAATGTAATGTGCGGAGTATGCCAGCTGAGGAGCTTCATAATGAGAGAGCGTTTCCGTGTGAGTTATGGTGTAAGGTACACATTCCGTAGTGGTAACACTAGCATAAGTAGGCGTAACATCCAGGAGAGTGATGGTCGAGAGGACGGTGGTGACTTGCAATCGAGTACTTGTCAAATGCACCGAGGAAAATATATGTTGACATTCCTTTACAGCTACGTCTGGCTCAAGTCCTTCAGTTGCAGCAAGCAAACAAAGAGCTATCCAGATAATAAGAGACTTCATATTAAAACTCATACTTGGTATGTGAAGCTACTTCAATGATGAACTATGCTCAGCAACAGCGTGATTTCATCTTATATATGATCCAGAGGAACACGGTCAGACAAGTAAGATCCATAATTGTAGCTAATTCCATCTCAAAGTCACTGGGAACGAGGGTGCTACCACATACATCGATAACACCTAATTATAACAATGTGTTCAGAAGCATTTTATAAACTAGCTCATTTAAGATTTAACGTTTTTATTATTCTTTAATAATCATATGAAAATCCTTTTCATATTAACTTAGCAGCTGTGCTATAGGTATGTTGAAATATATATATAAAATGATGAACTGTCGCGGATGTAGAATTAAACGTGTTGTATGTAGAATTAAACGTATTGCATTTAGAATTAAACGTATTATATGTAGAATTAAATGTGTTGTATGTAGAATTAAATGTGTTGTATGTAGAATTAAACGTATTATATGTAGAATTAAACGTATTATATGTAGAATTAAACGTGTATGTAAAATTAAATGTTGTTCCCAATATGTATAATAAATATGTATATTGAGATTAGATCAAATATTGCAACAATATGTATAATACTTGAAATATGTAATATCCGCTGTTGCAAGTTTGTACAATGCATATTTATATTGAAATTAGTTGTTTGCAATATGTTTAATGAAATTAAATATTCCATATGATAAAGTGAACCATGTATGAAAAATATATTGAGATTCAAGGCCATTGAAATATTTTATGAATGAGTGAAACATTTTATTTAGATTCCTTCAATAATAAACATAATCGCCATTACAGTGGTGATAGACTGTCGATGTTTCCATAACCGTTGTCACATAATCAACAGCCTCTTTAATGTAGTCCGTCTGGTATACTGTCTTGAGGGTCGGCCAGGCGTTAGTCATGGTTGTAGTCACATGCACCGGTGAGTATGTGATGGAGCTGAACACATCAACTTGAGTATATGTTGCAGTGGTTGTAATCGAGGTGGACACAGTCTTCACAACAGATACTGTTGATACAGCCGTGGTCGTCGTTGTCCCCACAACTTGTGTCACATGCTTTTCTAGATCAGTAGCCCAGTATGTAATGGTGATGCTTTGAGGCTGATAGGTGGTATAAGTGTATGCACGATTTTTCTGTTTGACCTTCAGCTCCGTAAAGTAATGTGTGGAGTATGCCAGCTGAGGAGCTTTTCCGTGTGAGTTATGGTGTAAGGTACACATTCCGTAGTGGTAACACTAGCATAAGTAGGTGTGACATCCACGAGAGTGATGGTCGAGAGGACGGTGGTGACTTGCAGTCGAGTACTTGTCAAAGGCACCGAGGAAAATATATGTTGACATTACTTGACAGCTACGTCTGGCTCAAGTCCTTCACTTGCAGCAAGCAAACAAAGGACTATCCAGATAATAAGAGACTTCATATTAATACTCATACTTGGTATGTGAAGCTACTTCAATTAGAACTATGCTCAGCAACAGCGTGATTTCATCTTATATATGATTCTGTCCCAGAGGAACACGGTCAGACAAGTGTTGTATGTAGAATTAAACGTGTTGTATGTAAAATTAAACGTATTGCATTTAGAATTAAACGTATTATATGTAGAATTAAACGTGTTGTATGTAGAATTAAACGTGTTGTATGTAGAATTAAACGTGTTGAATGTAGAATTAAACGTATTATATGTAGAATTAAACGTGTATGTAAAATTAAATGTTGTTCCCAATATGTATAATAAATATGCATATTGAGATTAGATCAAATATTGCAACAATATGTATAATACTTGAAATATGTAATATCCGCTGTTGCAAGTTTGTACAATGCATATTTATATTGAAATTAGTTGTTTGCAATATGTTTAGTGAAATTAAACATTCCATATGATAAAGTGAACCATGTATGAAAAATATATTGAGATTCAAGGCCATTGAAATATTTTATGAATGAGTGAAACATTTTATTTAGATTCCTTCAATAATAAACATAATCGCCATTACAGTGGTGATAGACTGTCGATGTTTCCATAACCGTTGTCACATAATCAACAGCCTCTTTAATGTAGTCCGTCTGGTATACTGTCTTGAGGATCGGCCAGGCGTTAGTCATGGTTGTAGTCACATGCACCGGTGAGTATGTGATGGAGCTGAACACATCAACTTGAGTATATGTTGCAGTGGTTGTAATCGAGGTGGACACAGTCTTCACAACAGATACTGTTGATACAGCCGTGGTCGTCGTTGTCCCTACAACTTGTGTCACGTGCTTTTCTAGATCAGTAGCCCAGTATGTAATGGTGATGCTTTCAGGCTGATAGGTGGTATAAGTGTATGCACGATTTTTCTGTTTGACCTTCAGCTCCGTAATGTAATGTGTGGAGTATGCCAGCTGAGGAGCTTTTCCGTGTGAGTTATGGTGTAAGGTACACATTCCGTAGTGGTAACACTAGCATAAGTAGGTGTGACATCCACGAGAGTGATGGTCGAGAGGACGGTGGTGACTTGCAGTCGAGTACTTGTCAAAGGCACCGAGGAAAATATATGTTGACATTACTTGACAGCTACGTCTGGCTCAAGTCCTTCACTTGCAGCAAGCAAACAAAGGACTATCCAGATAATAAGAGACTTCATATTAATACTCATACTTGGTATGTGAAGCTACTTCAATTAGAACTATGCTCAGCAACAGCGTGATTTCATCTTATATATGATTCTGTCCCAGAGGAACACGGTCAGACAAGTGTTGTATGTAGAATTAAACGTGTTGTATGTAAAATTAAACGTGTTGTATGTAGAATTAAACGTATTGCATTTAGAATTAAACGTATTGCATTTAGAATTAAACGTATTATATGTAGAATTAAACGTGTTGTATGTAGAATTAAACGTGTTGAATGTAGAATTAAACGTATTATATGTAGAATTAAACGTGTATGTAAAATTAAATGTTGTTCCCAATATGTATAATAAATATGCATATTGAGATTAGATCAAATATTGCAACAATATGTATAATACTTGAAATATGTAATATCCGCTGTTGCAAGTTTGTACAATGCATATTTATATTGAAATTAGTTGTTTGCAATATGTTTAATGAAATGTACCACGTACATATGATAAAGTGAACCATGTATGAAAAATATATTGAGATTCAAGGCCATTGAAATATTTTATGAATGAGTGAAACATTTTATTTAGATTCCTTCAATAATAAACATAATCGCCATTACAGTGGTGATAGACTGTCGATGTTTCCATAACCGTTGTCACATAATCAACAGCCTCTTTAATGTAGTCCGTCTGGTATACTGTCTTGAGGATCGGCCAGGCGTTAGTCATGGTTGTAGTCACATGCACCGGTGAGTATGTGATGGAGCTGAACACATCAACTTGAGTATATGTTGCAGTGGTTGTAATCGAGGTGGACACAGTGTTCACAACAGATACTGTTGATACAGCCGTGGTCGTCGTTGTCCCTACAACTTGTGTCACGTGCTTTTCTAGATCAGTAGCCCAGTATGTAATGGTGATGCTTTCAGGCTGATAGGTGGTATAAGTGTATGCACGATTTTTCTGTTTGACCTTCAGCTCCGTAATGTAATGTGTGGAGTATGCCAGCTGAGGAGCTTTTCCGTGTGAGTTATGGTGTAAGGTACACATTCCGTAGTGGTAACACTAGCATAAGTAGGTGTGACATCCACGAGAGTGATGGTCGAGAGGACGGTGGTGACTTGCAGTCGAGTACTTGTCAAAGGCACCGAGGAAAATATATGTTGACATTCCTTGACAGCTACGTCTGGCTCAAGTCCTTCACTTGCAGCAAGCAAACAAAGGACTATCCAGATAATAAGAGACTTCATATTAATACTCATACTTGGTATGTGAAGCTACTTCAATTAGAACTATGCTCAGCAACAGCGTGATTTCATCTTATATATGATTCTGTCCCAGAGGAACACGGTCAGACAAGTGTTGTATGTAGAATTAAACGTGTTGTATGTAAAATTAAACGTGTTGTATGTAGAATTAAACGTATTGCATTTAGAATTAAACGTATTGCATTTAGAATTAAACGTATTATATGTAGAATTAAACGTGTTGTATGTAGAATTAAACGTGTTGAATGTAGAATTAAACGTATTATATGTAGAATTAAACGTGTATGTAAAATTAAATGTTGTTCCCAATATGTATAATAAATATGCATATTGAGATTAGATCAAGTATTGCAACAATATGTATAATACTTGAAATATGTAATATCCGCTGTTGCAAGTTTGTACAATGCATATTTATATTGAAATTAGTTGTTTGCAATATGTTTAATGAAATGTACCACGTACATATGATAAAGTGAACCATGTATGAAAAATATATTGAGATTCAAGGCCATTGAAATATTTTATGAATGAGTGAAACATTTTATTTAGATTCCTTCAATAATAAACATAATCGCCATTACAGTGGTGATAGACTGTCGATGTTTCCATAACCGTTGTCACATAATCAACAGCCTCTTTAATGTAGTCCGTCTGGTATACTGTCTTGAGGATCGGCCAGGCGTTAGTCATGGTTGTAGTCACATGCACCGGTGAGTATGTGATGGAGCTGAACACATCAACTTGAGTATATGTTGCAGTGGTTGTAATCGAGGTGGACACAGTCTTCACAACAGATACTGTTGATACAGCCGTGGTCGTCGTTGTCCCTACAACTTGTGTCACGTGCTTTTCTAGATCAGTAGCCCAGTATGTAATGGTGATGCTTTCAGGCTGATAGGTGGTATAAGTGTATGCACGATTTTTCTGTTTGACCTTCAGCTCCGTAATGTAATGTGTGGAGTATGCCAGCTGAGGAGCTTCATAATGAGAGAGCGTTTCCGTGTGAGTTATGGTGTAAGGTACACATTCCGTAGTGGTAACACTAGCATAAGTAGGCGTAACATCCAGGAGAGTGATGGTCGAGAGGACGGTGGTGACTTGCAATCGAGTACTTGTCAAATGCACCGAGGAAAATATATGTTGACATTCCTTTACAGCTACGTCTGGCTCAAGTCCTTCAGTTGCAGCAAGCAAACAAAGAGCTATCCAGATAATAAGAGACTTCATATTAAAACTCATACTTGGTATGTGAAGCTACTTCAATGATGAACTATGCTCAGCAACAGCGTGATTTCATCTTATATATGATTCTGTCCCAGAGGAACACGGTCAGACAAGTAAGATCCATAGTTGTAGCTAATTCCATCTCAAAGTCACTGGGAACGAGGGTGCTACCACATACATCGATAACACCTAATTATAACAATGTGTTCAGAAGCATTTTATAAACTAGCTCATTTAAGATTTAACGTTTTTATTATTCTTTAATAATCATATGAAAATCCTTTTCATATTAACTTAGCAGCTGTGCTATAGGTATGTTGATATATATATATAAAATGATGAACTGTCGCGGATGTAGAATTAAACGTGTTGTATGTAGAATTAAACGTGTTGTATGTAGAATTAAACGTATTGCATTTAGAATTAAACGTATTGCATTTAGAATTAAACGTATTATATGTAGAATTAAACGTGTTGTATGTAGAATTAAACGTATTATATGTAGAATTAAACGTGTATGTAAAATTAAATGTTGTTCCCAATATGTATAATAAATATGTATATTAAGATTAGATCAAATATTGCAACAATATGTATAATACTTGAAATATGTAATATCCGCTGTTGCAAGTTTGTACAATGCATATTTATATTGAAATTAGTTGTTTGCAATATGTTTAATGAAATGTACCACGTACATATGATAAAGTGAACCATGTATGAAAAATATATTGAGATTCAAGGCCATTGAAATATTTTATGAATGAGTGAAACATTTTATTTAGATTCCTTCAATAATAAACATAATCGCCATTACAGTGGTGATAGACTGTCGATGTTTCCATAACCGTTGTCACATAATCAACAGCCTCTTTAATGTAGTCCGTCTGGTATACTGTCTTGAGGATCGGCCAGGCGTTAGTCATGGTTGTAGTCACATGCACCGGTGAGTATGTGATGGAGCTGAACACATCAACTTGAGTATATGTTGCAGTGGTTGTAATCGAGGTGGACACAGTCTTCACAACAGATACTGTTGATACAGCCGTGGTCGTCGTTGTCCCCACAACTTGTGTCACATGCTTTTCTAGATCAGTAGCCCAGTATGTAATGGTGATGCTTTCAGGCTGATAGGTGGTATAAGTGTATGCACGATTTTTCTGTTTGACCTTCAGCTCCGTAATGTAATGTGTGGAGTATGCCAGCTGAGGAGCTTTTCCGTGTGAGTTATGGTGTAAGGTACACATTCCGTAGTGGTAACACTAGCATAAGTAGGTGTGACATCCACGAGAGTGATGGTCGAGAGGACGGTGGTGACTTGCAGTCGAGTACTTGTCAAAGGCACCGAGGAAAATATATGTTGACATTACTTGACAGCTACGTCTGGCTCAAGTCCTTCACTTGCAGCAAGCAAACAAAGGACTATCCAGATAATAAGAGACTTTATATTAATACTCATACTTGGTATGTGAAGCTACTTCAATGATGAACTATGCTCAGCAACAGCGTGATTTCATCTTATATATGATTCTGTCCCAGAGGAACACGGTCAGACAAGTGTTGTATGTAGAATTAAACGTGTTGTATGTAGAATTAAACGTGTTGTATGTAGAATTAAACGTATTGCATTTAGAATTAAACGTATTGCATTTAGAATTAAACGTATTATATGTAGAATTAAACGTATTATATGTAGAATTAAACGTGTTGTATGTAGAATTAAACGTATTATATGTAGAATTAAACGTGTATGTAAAATTAAATGTTGTTCCCAATATGTATAATAAATATGTATATTGAGATTAGATCAAATATTGCAACAATATGTATAATACTTGAAATATGTAATATCCGCTGTTGCAAGTTTGTACAATGCATATTTATATTGAAATTAGTTGTTTGCAATATGTTTAATGAAATGTACCACGTACATATGATAAAGTGAACCATGTATGAAAAATATATTGAGATTCAAGGCCATTGAAATATTTTATGAATGAGTGAAACATTTTATTTAGATTCCTTCAATAATAAACATAATCGCCATTACAGTGGTGATAGACTGTCGATGTTTCCATAACCGTTGTCACATAATCAACAGCCTCTTTAATGTAGTCCGTCTGGTATACTGTCTTGAGGATCGGCCAGGCGTTTGTCATGGTTGTAGTCACATGCACCGGTGAGTATGTGATGGAGCTGAACACATCAACTTGAGTATATGTTGCAGTGGTTGTAATAGAGGTGGACACAGTCTTCACAACAGATACTGTTGATACAGCCGTGGTCGTCGTTGTGCCCACAACTTGTGTCACGTGCTTTTCTAGATCAGTAGCCCAGTATGTAATGGTGATGCTTTCAGGCTGATAGGTGGTATAAGTGTATGCACGATTTTTCTGTTTGACCTTCAGCTCCGTAATGTAATGTGTGGAGTATGCCAGCTGAGGAGCTTCATAATGAGAGAGCGTTTCCGTGTGAGTTATGGTGTAAGGTACACATTCCGTAGTGGTAACACTAGCATAAGTAGGTGTGACATCCAGGAGAGTGATGGTCGAGAGGACGGAGGTGACTTGCAGTCGAGTACTTGTCAAAGGCACCGAGGAAAATATATGTTGACATTCCTTGACAGCTACGTCTGGTTCAAGTCCTTCACTTGCAGCAAGCAAACAAAGAGCTATCCAGATAATAAGAGACTTCATATTAATACTCATACTTGGTATGTGAAGCTACTTCAATGATGAACTATGCTCAGCAACAGCGTGATTTCATCTTATATATGATTCTGTCCCAGAGGAACACGGTCAGACAAGTGTTGTATGTAGAATTAAACGTGTTGTATGTAGAATTAAACGTGTTGTATGTAGAATTAAACGTATTGCATTTAGAATTAAACGTATTGCATTTAGAATTAAACGTATTATATGTAGAATTCAACGTGTTGTATGTAGAATTAAACGTGTTGTATGTAGAATTAAACGTATTGCATTTAGAATTAAACGTATTGCATTTAGAATTAAACGTATTATATGTAGAATTAAACGTGTTGTATGTAGAATTAAACGTGTTGTATGTAGAATTAAACGTATTATATGTAGAATTAAACGTGTATGTAAAATTAAATGTTGTTCCCAATATGTATAATAAATATGTATATTGAGATTAGATCAAATATTGCAACAATATGTATAATACTTGAAATATGTAATATCCGCTGTTGCCAGTTTGTACAATGCATATTTATATTGAAATTAGTTGTTTGCAATATGTTTAATGAAATGTACCACGTACATATGATAAAGTGAACCATGTATGAAAAATATATTGAGATTCAAGGCCATTGAAATATTTTATGAATGAGTGAAAATTTTTATTTAGATTCCTTCAATAATACGCCATTACAGTGGTGATAGACTGTCGATGTTTCCATAACCGTTGTCACATAATCAACAGCCTCTTTAATGTAGTCCGTCTGGTATACTGTCTTGAGGATCGGCCAGGCGTTAGTCATGGTTGTAGTCACATGCACCGGTGAGTATGTGATGGAGCTGAACACATCAACTTGAGTATATGTTGCAGTGGTTGTAATCGAGGTGGACACAGTCTTCACAACAGATACTGTTGATACAGCCGTGGTCGTCGTTGTCCCCACAACTTGTGTCACGTGCTTTTCTAGATCAGTAGCCCAGTATGTAATGGTGATGCTTTCAGGCTGATAGGTGGTATAAGTGTATGCACGATTTTTCTGTTTGACCTTCAGCTCCGTAATGTAATGTGTGGAGTATGCCAGCTGAGGAGCTTTTCCGTGTGAGTTATGGTGTAAGGTACACATTCCGTAGTGGTAACACTAGCATAAGTAGGTGTGACATCCAGGAGAGTGATGGTCGAGAGGACGGTGGTGACTTGCTGTCGAGTACTTGTCAAAGGCACCGAGGAAAATATATGTTGACATTACTTGACAGCTACGTCTGGCTCAAGTCCTCCACTTGCAGCAAGCAAACAAAGGACTATCCAGATAATAAGAGACTTCATATTAATACTCATACTTGGTATGTGAAGCTACTTCAATGATGAACTATGCTCAGCAACAGCGTGATTTCATCTTATATATGATTCTGTCCCAGAGGAACACGGTCAGACAAGTGTTGTATGTAGAATTAAACGTGTTGTATGTAGAATTAAACGTGTTGTATGTAGAATTAAACGTATTGCATTTAGAATTAAACGTATTGCATTTAGAATTAAACGTATTATATGTAGAATTAAACGTGTTGTATGTAGAATTAAACGTGTTGTATGTAGAATTAAACGTATTGCATTTAGAATTAAACGTATTATATGTAGAATTAAACGTGTTGTATGTAGAATTAAACGTGTTGTATGTAGAATTAAACGTATTATATGTAGAATTAAACGTGTATGTAAAATTAAATGTTGTTCCCAATATGTATAATAAATATGTATATTGAGATTAGATCAAATATTGCAACAATATGTATAATACTTGAAATATGTAATATCCGCTGTTGCCAGTTTGTACAATGCATATTTATATTGAAATTAGTTGTTTGCAATATGTTTAATGAAATGTACCACGTACATATGATAAAGTGAACCATGTATGAAAAATATATTGAGATTCAAGGACATTGAAATATTTTATGAATGAGTGAAAATTTTTATTTAGATTCCTTCAATAATACGCCATTACAGTGGTGATAGACTGTCGATGTTTCCATAAACCGTTGTCACATAATCAACAGCCTCTTTAATGTAGTCCGTCTGGTATACTGTCTTGAGGATCGGCAGGCGTTAGTCATGGTTGTAGTCACATGCACCGGTGAGTATGTGATGGAGCTGAACACATCAACTTGAGTATATGTTGCAGTGGTTGTAATCGAGGTGGACACAGTCTTCACAACAGATACTGTTGATACAGCCGTGGTCGTCGTTGTCCCCACAACTTGTGTCACGTGCTTTTCTAGATCAGTAGCCCAGTATGTAATGGTGATGCTTTCAGGCTGATAGGTGGTATAAGTGTATGCACGATTTTTCTGTTTGACCTTCAGCTCCGTAATGTAATGTGTGGAGTATGCCAGCTGAGGAGCTTTCCGTGAGAGGTTTCGTGTAGGTTAATGGTATGTACAAGAAGTAGTGTGACATTTCCGGAGTGATGT
>NC_061855.1:6738295-6740795 GCF_019202785.1 Penaeus chinensis
CACCTAAGCCATTATCTGAATCATCTTTTCGTAAATATAAAGTCTCAATGAAAGAATAGTCTGGCAGACGTAAGATAGGTTTTGACATCAGCTTGAATTTCATTTCTTCAAAACTTTTGATTTGCTTCTCAGTTCAGTTAAGTTTATTACATGAGAATTTTCTAAACATTTCATCCATAGGAGCATTTATATCTGCAAACCTAAGTATAAATCTTCCAAAAAATTAAACCATTTCCAAAAATGATCTAAGCTTCGTTTTCGTTCGAAGTAAAGTCGTAGAAGAAATTGCTTTTACTTTCTCCTCTAAAGGTTCCATTTTGGTATCCTCTTGGTGAAAAAACTAGATTTTATTTTAAAGAAGCCAAAAAAGCACTTCTTAATACCAGCTGTTAAACCATGTTTACGTACTCTCTCTAATAATGCTCTCATATCCTGCAATTGTTCATCCCAATCAGCATAGTGAACTACCACATTATCAAAATAGCTTCTGTATTCTTCAGACCATCAAGAACCTTACGCATAAGCCTAACAAAAATGCTGTTTTCAGACCAAAGGCAGAGTAACTAATGGCATTAGACATTTGTTGGTTGAAAAAGTGGTACACATTTCTAACTCCTTTGGCAGAGGTATTTGCTAATAGCCTTTTGTTATATCAAGCTCTGAAAAAAAGATGTTTGAAAAATTACCTAGAGGTATAACCAGGTTCATATGAGAAGACATCATTGAAATCTGTTTTTGGATTTTTCAAGTTCATTGTCTGACATTCAGATCTTCAGATCCTTATGAGTTTTACTAGTCTTAACATCATTGCAGCCATTAGTTTCAAAGTACAGCTATACAGAAAACTATCGTTGGGGGGGGGGTGGGGGTGGGGGGAATTTCAATAACGAACGGAACCTTACTTTACGGAAGGGTTGGTATTTTTGGGTTTAAATTGGTCTCGTTCTGATTTGTAAGGTATCAAATATTCGCTTAACCGCGAAACACGCTTTTGCATTGTTTATCTTCACACTGAAGTTTTAACAAATGCAGACATCGCCCGGCAACTCTGAATTTTGATGCTGACGGTGGCTAGGAGGATACGTCGCCATCAGCTTCCGGTGCCACAAACAACCTTCAGGCTCCCCGTCCTAAATGCACAACTGAAGAAGACCAAATAGGCATAATGTGGTCAGGCCCTTACTTGCTGATAAGCACTTACTATGCATTATTAGTTTCGCAGCACAAAATGGTAACTCTAACCTTGCTGCCATATGTATAGGAACTTGGAGTTCAAAAAGTATTGTTGTTAGTTTCAGAATGTTTAGCATTATTTTCTAACGATAGTTTTCTGTGTAGATGGAATCATTAGGGATTTTTCTCTATGCAAATAAAATTGCGGGAATATATCTATCCCAATCCTTCGGTCTGTCCATACGCAATTTATTTAACATAGTTAAGCCTTTCTTCGGTTCCATTGCAGTTTGGATGGTATGGGGTTGTATAAAGAGCTTTAATTGAAAATAGTCAGTTTACTTCTGCCATCAGATCAGATCTAAATAATTTGGTCTACGTAAATAATCATAAACCTTTATCAGTTTACCTAATCTATATTTAGAATCAACCAAAGAGTCTTTACCTATTATAGTTGAGCACCCAGTGTTAAGCATAACTTCAACAGGCTTATAAAAGAGAGATCTATTAGAAACAACTATTAAGGTTCTGACTCAAAAACAAAATTAACTTTAGCATTAGAAAAAGACATTTTACCTCTGAAACTCCTAATCATAAAATCAAAAAGAGAACCATAATTCTTATGAACACTACTATAAGAAATCCATCTATCTAAATATTGCTCCATTAGGCCTAAGAGTTGCACATAAGATTATTTATCAGTACATTTACACTCCCTAAATTTCCTCCCATACATTTGGGAATCAAGCGAGTAACTTCTCATTAAAGCAGACTTAAGCTCTTCGTAATCATTATACATTTCTTCAGGCAGAGATACATATACCATAAGTTCACGGCCTCTTAATAGAGATCACAAATATACATGGTAATTCTCTTTCTTCCAATGATGTAAGTGAGCTAAACGTTCAAATCTAAGTAAATAAGAACATCTATAATCTTGCCAATCATTAAATGTAGGAAGTCGAAAGCCATTATATAAATTAACTTTTCCGCTAATATTAGCACTTACATCAGCATCAACAGTTTCACTGCTTTCACCAGGAGAACGCAGTTCAAATAAATACGATTCATGAGCTCCTCTGCTTCTTTTAACTCGAGCTCTAATTTAAGTTCTCGTTCAGCTGTACGCTCTTCCCTTTCGGTTTTATCTTTAGCCAATTTCTGCTCTTGTTCAATTAATTGCTGAACTGCATCAGGATTCATACCGAGCGCCTGAGGTTCTCGTAAGATATCAACGAGAAAACTCATTATACAAGATATAAGTAATATAGAAATATATACAATTGCACTAACGCTAAGTTAACACATCACACCGGATAAAAATAAT
>NC_061855.1:6753295-6758295 GCF_019202785.1 Penaeus chinensis
AATATTCAAATTATATCCAATCGTCCAATTTCATTTCGTTATCGCAATCTACAGCATTAATAGAAAGATAGAAACCAATTATGCTCAAGTTACATAATAATCCTGTATATCAAGTATCTGTTTTCTGTTTATGACTAAGAGTGGTGTTGGTCTTTGTTATATCCATGGTTCTAAGTTCCCATGATTCTCTGTGATACATTGTTTAGCGTGGGGACAAGACGCCGCTGCTTCGTCTTAAGATAGTTTGGATTCTCTCGGCCGGGGATGGGGAGGAGGAGAAGAGGGGGGGGGGGGTGAAAGCAGACCTTGGATTATATTCCTCGATGGGCGGTTTCTAGGCTCCGTTTTGCTGTGAAGGTCCATATATCTCTCGTTTTCTCTTTTTTATTTTCTGCTGTGATTTTCTTTTCACTCATATTATTTTTTCTTACTCTCTATCTGTTTGTTTGTCCGTCTCTCCCTCTCTCTCTCTCTCTCTCTCTCTCTCTCTCTCTCTCTCTCTCTCTCTCTCTCTCTCTCTCTCTCTCTCTCTCTATCTCTATCTCTATCTCTATCTATCTCTCTTTCTTTTTCTTTCTCTATCTCTTTCTCTCACTTTCATTTTCTTTCTCTCTTCTTTCTCTCTTTCTCCTTTTCTTTCCTTTTCTCTTTATCTTCTCTTTTTCTCCCTTTCTCTTTCTCTTTTTTTTTTCTCTTTCTCCTTCTATCTCTTTCTCTTTCATCTTATTTACTCACATCCACCTTTCTTCAACTTCTCTATCTCTCCCTCCTCCTCCATCTACCTATCCCTATATACCCTCAATTCCTCTCTCCCTCTGTTTATCCTTCTCCTTCTTCCCGTTTCTCTGCTTCCCCTCTTTCACTTACGCCTGAGAGGCAGTTATGGATTCAGTTAACCATATCCTAACTCCATTTTCAGCTCCAGCAAATTCAGGCTATCGACAATAACACTGGACTATCCTATTTGGAATTTTTGTTAGACGGTGCCGCACGTGTGACTTTTAAATGTACTGAGCACACTAAATATATATTTTGTTTTCTCTCCCACGTCGGTACTTTTTGATATATTTAATCTTTGGAAAACCTTTGGCTTATTTCCCTCGAAATCGGAAAAAAAAAATCCTATTAAATTTGCTTTGTTCAGTATGGGAGTACTTGATCCTTTGTGCTTTTCCCCGTTTGTGCTTTTCCCTGTGTTTCGTTTGTAAAATGAGGTGTTTTTTGTTGTTGTTGTTGTTTGTTTCTTTTTAGTTCGATCTCTCTTTCTCTTTCTCTTTTTTCTTTCTCTCTTTCTCTCTCTCTCCTTTTTTTTTTATCTCTCCTTTTCTCTCTATCTATAGATATCTCTTTATCTATATGTCTGTTTGCCTCTGTGTCTCATTCTCTCTCCCTCGCTCTCTCTTTCTCCTCGCCCCCCCCCCCCTCCCTCCATTTATCTCTGTATTGGCATAAAAGGCCGTTCAACGAGATTTATCACACATTCGGATATACAACGGACGGCCGAGCAGAGGTTCGGTTAAGCTCCGGTAAATTGACTTCCAATATGTTCGAATGATTCTCTTCTGTAATTCCAGCTTTTGAAGAAAGAAATTTGAAAAAAAAAACGAAAGAATTGTTTAAAATTAAAATGAGACGGTATGATGACAGAGATAGAAAATACTTTGAAGAAAGAAATTAAAATGCTATGAAAAAAAAGGAAAATAAAGAATTAAAAAAGGAAAGGTGTTGAAGCCAAAAAAAGAAAGGAAAATGTAAGTAATAAAAAGGAAGAGAAATATATAGAAAAAAAAGAGGAAAAGGAAGAGGAGAAAGATGGCTGGATAGGCAGATAGATAGAGATAAATCAATGGATATATAAATTATAGAGATAGCAAGATAGATCAATAGATAGATAAATTATAGAGATAGCAAGATAGATCAATAGATAGGTCAATAGATAGATAAATTATAGAGATAGCAAGATAGATCAATAGATAGGTCAATAGATAGATAAATTATAGAGATAGCAAGATAGATCAATAGATAGGTCAATAGATAGATAAATTATAGAGATAGCAAGATAGATCAATAGATAGGTCAATAGATAGATAAATTATAGAGATAGCAAGATAGATCAATAGATAGATAGACAGAACGACCCAATAATCCCTTGCTCGTTATTGTCGGTGAGGCTTAGGAGACGGGGACTAAAGCCCAATGTATAGTATTACCCTTATCTGGGACCTCAGCCTTCGCCTCGACTAATTTTGCATGGTCTTTTCCTCTCTCTCTTTCCTTTTCCTTCTTTTCTTCATCCTCTTCTGACTACTTATCCCCATCGTTAACTCATTAAGCCTCACCCTTTCGCTGTGTTCTGAATACGTCGCTAATGGCGCGGCAAAAAAAAAAAAGAAAAGAAAAAAAAATCGGATGATAATAATAGATAGAGGGAAAGCAGACACAAAGTGATATGTTTTCTGGTACAAGATTCCTCCATTAACAATTTATTTATATGGGGTTTCAATCTTCTTTGACGTTTTCTACGTAATTCCCACAAGACACGGAAGACCCATTTCTTCACGTGGGAATCTCTTGTGATTTTTCGGATGAAAGACAGTAAATCCACACGCACACAGACACACGCACACACACAAACACACACACACACACACGCACATACGCTTACACTCACACACACATTCACACATTTATAGAGATTCTGTACATTCACTAATTGCATATGTTTCCCCTTATCATTATCATTGGTATTATTGTTGCCGTCAACATCATAACTGCTATCATTTGTATTATCATCGCTATCATTACGATGATCACTGCCATTGTTGTCTATATCTTCATCATTGCCATCATTATCGTTTATTTATGATTAAGGTTGAATATTAGATTGTAAATAGTCAGATTACGAAAAAGGGAAGATAAAAAGAAAAAGAAAAGAAAAAAGAAAGAAAGTAAGAAAGAAAGAAATATATATATATATATCCCTATCTCTCTCTCTCTCTATCTATCTATCTATCTACTATCTATCTATCTATCTATCTACTATCTATCTATCTATCAATCTATCTATCTATCAATCTATCTATCTATCAATCTATCTATCTATCTCTCTCTCTCTCTTATGGAAGCTAGTAAACATCACATCCCTATACAGGATTGGTAATAATCATTACCACAAAAAAGTAATACACTAATTGCTAAAAAGTATACTATAAAAATGGATCAAAATACATAGGAAAGTCGACGTGATATCAGAAATAAATAAAATCAGGGAAAGATCATACAAAAGCCAACAGCGATATCCGTGTTTAGACTGTTAATTCGAGGAAACCCTTTACTGTATACGGAGAGAGTAAGAAGTGGAGTACCGCAAGCCTGAGTTTTGGCACCCTTTATATTCTTTATCTTTATTAATGATCTCGGATTAAACAGCTATCTGGTTATGTTTGCAGACGTGGCAAAAATACTAAGAGAAGTAAAACACGAAGATACGTACCAAGTCTCCAAAAAGACATTGGAAATAATAACTTGGAGTTTGGAATATGGAATCTAACTCTGGAAAATATCATATAGTCGATATAAGGAGAGTAAAAATCGACCCATACACCAGTACAAGCAAAGAGATGCAGTGATGAAATATGTACAAAAGAGAGGAGGAAAACACTGTAATATATCTTCAGGGGACTCTAAACCCATATTACATGAATGATAGAGTTTCATAACCGCAAACATGACGACATTCACGTACGTAGTGGATGATGCGGTAAAGAAAGGAAGGAGATAATGAATTTCATGGGTTCAACGAGCGCCACCAGATGGAACACCAACTTTAATGAGTTTGAACTACGAAGAAAGGAGAATTAGAAACCCTTGTAAAAAGTTTTGAGTAAAATTCATGATATCTACATGTTCAAAAAATATATGATAAGCTGAATATACTACAGATGACTTTCCCTAATTTCAGCTCTCTCTTCCGCATTCAGTTTACACACAAACACACACACACACGCACATACGCTTACACTCACACACACATTCACACATTTATAGAGATTCTGTACATTCACTAATTGCATATGTTTCCCCTTATCATTAATCAATTATTATTGTTGCCGTCAACATCATAACTGCTATCATTTGTATTATCATCGCATCATTACGCTGATCACTGCCATTGTTGTCTATATCTTCATCATTGCCATCATTATCGTTTATTTATGATTAAGGTTGAATATTAGATTGTAAATAGTCAGATTACGAAAAAGGGAAGATAAAAAGAAAAGAAAAGAAAAAAAAATCGGATGATAATAAATAGATAGATAGTGATAGATGGATAGTTAGAGTCAGAAAGATTAATACATGGGTAGAGAGAGAGAGAAAGAGAGAGAGAGAGAAAAAAAATAGTTTGCTATAAATCTGTCAACAAGAATGCACCCTATGTCATTCATAGATGGTTGAAGCTGATATATAGCTAGATAAATGGAGATGGATAGACAGAGCTTGATAAAGAAACAAAGTGATAGAGAGAAGCAAGTCAGACAGAAGTCAGGCAAACAGAGAGACAGGAAGATAGATGGAGAGGGATTGATAGATAGATATCTAGATAGATAAATAGATAGATAGTGATAGATGGATAGTTAGAGTCAGAAAGATTAATACATGGGTAGAGAGAGAGAGAAAAAAAATAGTTTGCTATAAATCTGTCAACAAGAATGCACCCTATGTCATTCATAGATGGTTGAAGCTGATATATAGCTAGATAAATGGAGATGGATAGACAGAGCTTGATAAAGAAACAAAGTGATAGAGAGAAGCAAGTCAGACAGAAGTCAGGCAAACAGAGAGACAGGAAGATAGATGGAGAGGGATTGATAGATAGATATCTAGATAGATAAATAGATAGATAGTGATAGATGGATAGTTAGAGTCAGAAAGATTAATACATGGGTAGAGAGAGAGAGAAAAAAAATAGTTTGCTATAAATCTGTCAACAAGAATGCACC
>NC_061855.1:6760795-6763295 GCF_019202785.1 Penaeus chinensis
AGCGTTGTTAGTAATAACATAATTAGTAGCACCATTGTCATTACTGTTATTAATATTATTAATATTATTATTATTATTATTATCAATCTTATTATTATTATAATTATTATCATTATTGTTATCATTGGTATTATTATTATTGTTACTATTATTATTGTTATTATTATTGTAGTTATTATCGGTATTGTTATTATTATTGTAGTTATTATTGTTATTGTAGTTATTATTGTTATTGTTATTATTATTACTATAATTATCACTATTAATATTATTAATTTGTTATTGTTATTATTATTATGATCACTATTATTGTTGTCATTAACATCACTCATATTGTCATTGTTGTTATTATTAACATATTTCTAATAATAATAATAATTATTATTATTATTATTATTATTATTATTATTATTATCATTATTATTACTACTATTATCATCATCATCACCATCACCATCATCATCATCACCATCACAATCACCATCACCATCATCATCATCATCATCATCATCATCATCATCATCGTCATCATCATCATCATCACCATCGTCATTATCATCGTCATCATCATTATCATCACCATCATCATTACTATTACTCTTAGCATCATCATCACCATCATCACTATTACTATCAGCATCATCATTATTATTATCATTATCACTATTAGGATTATCGTAACTGTATTTTTATTATTAGCATGATTATAATTCTTCTTATTATATCTGTTATCATCATAATTTTCATCATCATCATCAATGTCATTATTATCAACGTTGTTATTATCATTAACATTAATATAATTATTATCTTTATTATTGTTACCAGTATCAGTGTCATTAGTATCATTAGTATTATCATCATCATCATTATCATTTTATTATCATTACTATCATTACAATTATCATTATTGTTAGCATCATCATTATTATTATTATCATCATTATTATTATCAGTATTTCATCATTATTAGTATTGTTTTTATCATCATCTGTTTCAGTATCATGACTATCATTAAAATCATCATCATTACCATCATCTTCATCATCATCATTATTGTTGTTATTATTCAACATTCTTTTTGTGGAATATAATGTCATACACAAAAGACAAGCATATAATTACAAACCAACAAATGATGTAAATAATGAATTATATCTGATGAGAGCTGGTGATGAAAAATGACATATAAGCTGCGTTCGTTTTTAATATCGCTTTCCCATCCGTTTGTACGAAAACACTAAAACTTAAAAAGAGAAACTTAAGTCCGACTGCAGACAATGGAAGTTTTTTGAAGGGCTTCAACCTTGCAAAATTGCAAGATGAAAATATATGATAGAAAGATTTTCGATATTGGAAGAATTATCCCTTTCTTGTGCTCCGTGCTTGGCGAGTCGATAAGTCAGTTTATCAAGGTTAATGTAGTTTGTGATTTTCGACCTTATTGAAGACACTGAGCAGGCGCTGAAATGGTTAAGGTACCATTAATCTTCCATGGACAGGTTATGAAAACGGGTATTGTGATTATTATCTTTTGATATTTTATCCCCCAAAAATGGTTTTCATGATAAGAAATATCTAACACTACATTTTACATCTGGGAACATATGACAGAAACACTAAACAATATGTATGACATTGATTTTGTCCTACTTAGTACTTCCAAATATTGTTGATAAATTTATTTTCATTTCTTCATTTTTTTTCGCTTCTTATCGACCCTTTCCTAAATTCATTCCTAAATTCAAACGACATACATCCATACTCGACGGTACACAGATTAATGCAGACGCTCAATCATAACGTTGTTGTATTAAGCTTCACAAAGTCAATATACTGATCACTCAGTCCATGGAAAACCGATGTCTGTTTCTCCTTTCCGTCTTTTTTTTTTTTTCTTCTTTCTTTCTTTCATTCGCTTTTTTCTCTATAGCTAAGGAAGATAACTATAAAGGAACGCAGATCTGTCCCGGAATGCTGGCGATTTATATGCCTTAATAGAGTAAACAAAAAAGTAAAAAAGATAGTGAAGCCATTCATTGACATGACTCGGGCTATCCTCGGAACACTCCTACTCACAAGCAAATGTAAAAGAAGTAAATAAGTCTTGTGCATAATGCATGCAACAGAATACACCTTGCGCTCCAAAGTCTTCGGAATCTGCTGAAAAATAAAATTGAATCGTCTATCTGAAATTGACAGTAATGTAAAGGAAATGCCTTACTTTTAAATTCACGTGGGTCTTTCCCGTTAAGAATTTCAATATAAGCAGTAGCCTTTTTTGCATTATGTATTAACCAACCAATAGAGCTCCTTCAAGAAATTGCACCTGAAAAGAATATCACAAAGAAGCAAATTGAAAATATTCTTTTAAAGAGACCAAGGGATTTCCGTCTCGGAGATTTCGCTGTTCTATTTTGCTGTTGTATCTTTTTTTTTTTTTTTATCATTATTCATAGTTTTATCTGAAATATGTTTTATTCAAGAAAAAAAAAAACTG
>NC_061855.1:6775795-6788295 GCF_019202785.1 Penaeus chinensis
TATAATCATCAACAGTGCATACTCATTTCATAGCATAATATTACCTTGCAAATCTCATCCCTTCCCTGCACGTTATCACATCCTCTTATTTAACCCCTTTCATCAGGCGACATTTAATTAATCTTCTTTCACATCTGACCCTTACTCCTGCCAGACGCCAGGGAATTAAAGTTACGTGATGCATGCGCCGAGCCATGTGCCGCGACGTTTTACATTGTTCTTGTAATTACATAATACATTGTCGTTTTAGCGTTTATGCACGACCGGTCACCTTCGGGTGTGGAGTTCCTATATCTCTTGTTCCTTATGTTTGTTTCTTCTATTTTTCATTTGCGCTTTTTTTCTCCTCTTTGCTTTGCTTTTTATATGCCTTATTTTTTTAGAATTTTGAATTTTCTTTTCCTTATTTGACGTTTCTAAAATTCTTGTTTCTTTGTTCCTGACGTGAAAGGGAACTTACTGTTGTTTCTCCCTCCACCCTCGGATCAATAAGAAATTGTGACAAATGAAATTGCTCCTTTATAAGTGGCTGGGAGAATGAGAGAGAGAGAGAGAGAGAGAGAGAGAGAGAGAGAGAGAGAGAGAGAGAGAGGGAGGGAGAGAGAGAGAGAGAGAGAGAGAGGAGGAGAGAGGGATAGAGAGAGAGAGAAAGAGAGGGAGAGTTAGAAAGAGAGAGAGAGAGAGAGAGAGAGAGAGAGAGAGAGAGAGAGAGAGAGAGAGAGAGAGAGAGAGAGGAGATAGAGAGAGAGAGGGATAGAGAGAGAGAGAGAGAGAGAGAGAGAGAGAGAGAGAGAGGAGATAGAGAGAGAGAAGGATAGAGAGAGAGAGAGAGAGAGAGAGAGAGAGAGAGAGAGAGAGAGAGAGAGAGAGAGAGAGAGAGAGAGAGAGAGAGAGAGAGAGTGAAGGAAGAAGAAGCGAATGAATGATGGAAAGAGGGGAGGAAGGAGCGAATGATTGAACTGACTAATAAGAGAGGGAAGAAAGGAAGAAAGGGAGAAGGAAATGAATAAATGAAAGCATGTAAAAAGAAGAGAGGGGAGAGGAAGAGAGGGATAAGTAATGGATAAAACAGGAGAGAAAGAGAAGAAAATAAATTAATAAATGAAAGTCGGAAGGGAGGGAGGGTTATCCAAAAAGACGCACGAGGAGAGAAAAGAGAGAACAGAAATACGAAAAAAAAAAAAATGTATATACATAGAAAGACACAAAAGACACAAAAAATCCATTGGAAACAAACCAGATTAAGATTAACTTTATTTAATTAAATTAACTTAACTTCTTTATTATCATCATTGTTGTTATTTTTACTATTGTCATTATCATCACTCTGTTATCACTATTTTTATTAGTATTACTGTTATTTTTATCAGTATTATCATTATCATTATCATTATTATTATTGTTACTTTTGTTATCTTCATCAATATTAATTATTATTATTATTACTATTACTATTACTATTATTATGATCATTATTATTATTGTTATTATTATTATTATCACCATCATCACCATCATAATTATTATCATTATTGTTGTTACTGTTATTATTACTGTTACAGTTTTTATTTTTGTTATCATCATTAATATAATCATTATTGTTAATTTTGTTATCATTATTATTATGATTATTATTATCACAATTAATGTTATTATTATCATTAGTGTTATTACTGATGTTGTTGTTGTTACAATTGCAGTTATAAATATCATCATTATTTATTATTATTATTATTATTATCATTATTATCATCATTATATTTTTTGTACTATTATTATTATCATTATTGTCATTTTTGTTATCATTATCATTACTATAATTTTTATCATTATTATTATTATCATCTTTATCATAATGATCATTACTATCAACATTGTTATTATTATCAACATTATGACTATCATTATCATTAGTATTAGTAGTAATAATTTGTATTATTATTATAATTAAATCTATTATCATTACCACTATTATTTTTTATTATTATTATTATCATTATTTGTTTATATTATTATTATTATTATTAATGTTAATATTTTTATTATTATTGTTGTTATTATTATTATTATTACCATTATCATTACCATTATCATTATTATTATTATTATCATTATTATCATTATCATTACTATTACCATTTCTATTATTACTATCATCATATCATCATTATTACTGCCATCATTATCATCATTATCATTGTTATTATTATCATTATTATTATTATTATCATCATCATCATCATTATAGTTATCATTTTCATTTTGTATTAATATACGTGTTATTATTATTGTTATTATTTCATATTATTATGATTATCACTATTTTATTTTTATTTCCATCATCATGAATATCCTTTTTGGCATCATCATAATTTTCAAAATCATAATCATTTTCGTTATCATCCTCATCACTATTAATAGTAGCAGTATTGTGATTACTATTTCCATCCTTATTCTTATCATTTTCATTGTCACTATCATATCATCATCATTATCATCATCTGTTTTTAACAATATTGCTATTATAATTATTATTATTAGTCATTATTATTATTATCATCATCATCATTATTGTTATTATTATTATTATCATTATTATTATAATCATTATTACTATCATTATCATTATTGTTATTATCACAATTGTTATTATCATTATTATTGTTGTTACCAATATTATTACTGTTATCATTATTGTCAATTATCATTATTACCATTTCCGTTGTTAATGTTTTTTAGATTCATAACATGTTGATGTGAGCGAAAGAAAGAGAAAGAGACTAAGAAATGAGAGAACAAGAGAGAGAAAAAAGGCTCAAACTGAAAGAATAAATAAATAAATGAATAACAGTTACAGGGAAATGCGAAGAACAGCAAGATCAAATTGAACATGAGGGGGAGTTGGACATAGATTGTAATCACAGCAGATCATTTATTGGGAATGCAATGTTGAAACACATCGAGGCGGCTTCTAAGTTGTAACATAAAGGAAAACACACATACACACACACATACACACACACACACACACACACACACATATATATATATATATATATATATATATGTGTGTGTGTGTGTGTGTGTGTGTGTGTGTGTGTGTGTATGTGTGTGTAAATATATGTATATATACATATATATACATTTATACATATATTTATACACACACACACACTCACATCACAGATATGCGAAAATCTTAATATGCGCTGGATACGCTCGAATGATATCCATATTCACACACTGTTCTTAACTGCGATGATCAAGTATGCGTAAAAGTGGGTTGCTCGATCCTGAGACCCGACTGCATTTCTAGCATTCAGAGCAAAATATGATGATATTAGTTATGTCAACTCATATAATCCTACTTCAGATCTCCGTTAACGTGTTAAACGATATAGCATCATCATATGATGAAAAGAATGCATGCTATTTATGCTATTTTGCAAGAGGTATGATATCAAGATGCAAAATCATGGCCACCACATTAACATATGCATACAATCTTAGTGTGAGTCTATATATATGTGTGTGTGTGTGTGTGTGTGTGTGTGTTCATTTTACGGCACGAAAACGACATATCGCTTGAGAAATCAAACGTAGGCGTCGTAGGGAAGCTGCCGCTGTGACATATGTGGTAGCACTGAACCACAACTAATTAGGATGGGCATCTAATAAGGTAAGGGTGGTACTGCCGAATGGCCTTTCAATATTAAATTGGGAGATGCCTAGATCCTGCATTGGAATGAACAATTGTTGAACAAGCACAAATATATATAAATATACATACATATATACATATATATATATATGTATATATGTATATGTGTTTGTATTTGTGCGTGCGTGTGTGTGTGTGTGTTTGTGTGTGTATATATATATACATATATTTACATATATATATAAATATATATATATATATATACATATGTGTGTGTGCATATACACACATATATATATATTTATATATATATATATATATATATATATATATATACACACATATGTGTGTGTGTGTGTGTTTGTGTATGTGTGTGTGTGTGTCTATCTGTCATTCTCTCTTTCTATCATTTTTCCATTCCTTTACGTTGCTTATAAATTATATGTAATGCTATTAGATTACTTGTTATTTTTTCTAATAATACCATCAATATTGTCTCTATCATTGTTGTTGCTGTTATAACTTCTATACCTGTAGTCATTATTATTATTAGTATCATAAATATTATCACCATTCATGTCATTGTCACTATTATCATTCTCATCAGTATTATCATTATTATCATTATTGATATTATTATCATTATTATTGTCCTTTGTATTATTTTTGTTGTAGAAGTAGTAAAACCATTATTATCATTATCAGCATCATCATTTTTGTTATTATCATTATTATCATTATCCATGGTGTTGGAATATTTTCACCAGTGACTGATACACATAAACTTATAATAACAAAAGACAATCAAATGTGCTGCCAGATAGAAAACCCCTTTTCATCTCTTATGATAAAAGGACAAAGAATTGTTTCGAAAAACAAGTCTCTTTTTTCCGTTCATTTCACCCCGCTCGTAATCAGCTTATATGATTTATTAGAGCGGATCTAAAGGATTGACCAAATTTCTTGAACCAATAAGTATGAATGTCGTGTCAGTGTAATCCTTGAAAATAGTCCTTAATGCTATATATTTAGTCGTTCATAAACCTCTCGAAGCTGATTAAAAGGGTCACGTTCAGTTAAGTACCGTCATACCCCTTACTATATCTCAATGTATTTCCCTGTTATATTATTGTATTCTAAATCTTAATGTATTTACATTTTCTTTCATTTTAGGACGTAACTTTTTTCATTGTTACTATTATTATTATTCATTCTATTATCATTACTATTATTATCATTATTATCAGTATCATCATTACAATTATCATTATCATTATCATTATTATCATAATTATCAATAACATTAATATCACTATTATAAGTATCATCATCAGTATCATTGTTATCCTAATTGTTATTACCATTATTACTTTATATCATTATTATTACTTATTATCACTATTGTTAGCATTAATAGGTAGTAGTAGTAGTATCATTATCGTTATTATTATTGTTATTATCATTATTATTATTATCATTATCATTATTATTATCATTATTATTATTATTATTATTATTATTATTATTAATATTATTATTATTATCATTATTATTATTATTACTATTACCATCATTATTATCATTATTTTTATTATTATTATTATTATTATTATTATTATTGTTATTATTATCATTAGTAGTAGTAGTAGTAGTAGTAGTAAGCAAATGTCCTTATAAAATAGGGGTGCGTCTTATGTGAGAGTGCATATTCTAAGCCGATGAATACGGTACTTAGCGGTGTATGTAACCACGACCATAACTAACGTTTGGCTGATCCTCAAGATAGCTTACCAGACAGACTACGTTAAAGCTTTTAATTATATAACAAGATAATTAGGCAATGTGTAACCATATCAACCAATATTTTCCTCTCTTAATTATTATTATGACGCATTCCATTTTTTAAAGCAGTTCCTCGCTAAAATTATGTAATAGCACGATTAATTACGTGACTCCCCTCCTCCTCTTTATCTACATTCTTTGTCTTTACTTTTCCTAAATTACTTCTGATCCGAGAACACTATTAATGTGGAGAGTAACCGAGCTCGTGTGGTTTATTCAGAAGATAAATATGGCTTTAATAACATCTCTTTTCTGAGAATACACGGAGAATCATTTCCGTTAAAAGCAGCTTGTACGTCATTTTCTCTCCGCAGCTGTAATTTTTGGGTACACCTTTGTAAAAAGATGCCCATTAAATTAATTCCGGTCTTTGTTTAGAGGCTCAGGTGGGAAAGGTACTTGGCTATCATCGTATTCCATTGCCCTGGCTCACCATTACACTATAATGCCCTCGTGTTTCATAACGCTGACTAATAATACCTAGAGATCTCAATCGCATAATTGCCATAACCATTCTTATTATTTGATAACATAAACACCACTCTGGTTCAGTGGAACACGCACTTCACTGAACTATAACAGTGGTTCTTAACCAGAAAACGGTATGTCTAAGTAGACTAATGAAATCCAAAGGTGGTAAAGTCGATACATTTTTTTCATAAACACCTACGCCCTTGTTAAGAGAATATCAAATTAGATAAAAATATAATTTTTCCCTATGACCGGTACCCCCCTTAGAAATCACTAGATCCTCCTATTAATCGGAGAACGATTACCTCCCAGGTTAACAGAGATATTAGCAACATATTATAACCAGCGATATCCATTGTGATTGTAATTATTTAGAAATATACTCACACATATCATCGTGAAACAGAATGATCGCTGGACTGATCAGCCGTGGCATCCCAAACAAATTTCCTCGAATAAGAAACAGTCCTGCACCTTTATAATTAATTGAATCATGCTCATTATTTTCAACTCTTTGATATTATCCAAGTATCGAGTCTTAGGTCTACCTCTCTTCCTTTTACCATAAATCATACCCATCATTAGATCTTTACCCGAAGTATCACTTTTTACCACGTGACCAACGTACTTCAGTATGTCGATAGTTTATATAAATACATAAATGTGTGTATGTATACAGACACACACACACACACACACACACACACACACACACACACACACACACACACATATATATATATATATATATATATATACAAATAAATCTATATATGTATATATATGCGTGTGTGTGTTTGTGTGTTTATCATATAAGTATGTATATAAATGTATGTATTTATGTATATATATGTTTATATTTTTATGCACACACACATGCACACACTTCCACATACATAAACACAAAAATACACACATACACACACACGCACACACAAATATAAACACACACACACATGCACACACACACACACACACACACACACACACACACAAACACACACACACACACACACACACACACACACACACACACACACTCACACACCCACACTTACTCACATACACACAAATACACATACAAACACATACATTCACACAGACACACACACACATACACACAATGTATACACATACACACACACACATATACATACATACACACACATACACGCACAGACACACACACGTGTACACACATACACATACAAACACACACGCGCATGCACACACACACACACAATGTACATATATACACGCACCGACACATACAAACACACACATTGTCACATACACACATACACATGCACATACACATGTACACACATACACACATACACGCACACATATATACAAACATATACACATGTACCCATACACACGCACACAAACATGTACACACACATACACACACACATACACATAGACACACACATACACACGCACACACACACACATACACACATATACACATAAAAACACACACACACACGCATACACACACACACACACGCGCGCGCGCACACACACACACACACACAACATCCGGACATACGCCCTTCTAGATATCGGCCGATCATCAGTTCATATATTTTTTTTTTTTTTTTTATTTGCACTCTTATTCACACACACACACACACACACACACACACACACACACACACACACACACACATACACACACACACACATATATATATATATATATATATATATATATATATATATATGTTTATATGTATATATGTACATATATACATGTATACATATTTTTTTTTTCTTTTCTTCCATTTCTTAATGCAGACACACACACATATCTATATATACACTATATTTATAGATTCATAAACACATTCAGACACGCACACACATCGCCCTTTTCCCAGGCCATGGCCGAGTGGATAGAGCACTCGCCTCGCAATCTGGGATTCTGGGAATTACAGGTCGCGGGTTCGAGTCCCATGGCAGTCGGTGTGTGACATGCCTGCGTTCCAACTGCTGGTCCAAACCCGATTTCATGGCGAGAAAAGGGGCTATCTCCATGAGGATGTTAAACGCAGGTGCCTTGGTGTCCTCCAGGCCGGAGTGGAAGTGGGGGGCTACTTCGGGATGAACATTCGAACTGTGGTTCACCTCCGCCTCTCGGAGGCGAATGGCGGGGCGCGGGATTCCTGCAGATATCCCTCGCCGGTCGCTGGCCTCGGAGGCCATTAGGTCACACGCCGTTAAGCACTCACACATATAGACAAATGCACATATACTTATACATTTATTTATATTAGTTTAACGTTTTAAAGGAGTAAGTAAATAAAGGAGGGAGCATATTGAAAATATCTTTAACTAGAAATATGTGACCTACTTGACATGAAAGACAAAAAACTAATAACGACTGTATATTTTATGATCATTACTATTGTTATTACTGTTGTTGTTATTACATTTGTCATTATAATTATATTTGTCATAATATTATAATAACATTTTTATCTAGTGGATATGAATTATGAATACGACACTTTTTCGAACAGTAGCACTTATGAGTACTGCAGACAACATTAGCATTCAAAAATAATTATCATAGTGGAAATAATGTGTTCGTTACAATAATAATAATGTAAATAATAACAATGATTATGATAATGACAATGCTAGTAATAATAATGATAACAATGATGATAATGACCCTAGTAATAATATCACTTTTACTCGAGTAACTAATTATTTCATTTGCAATCCATTATGGAATACATTTATCACTCTTTAGCTCGAGACATTGTTTATTTCATGAGCAATTACTTTTGTTTCATGAAATTATTACGAGGTTTATGTTTAACTTTTCAATATGATCAGTGTGATTGTGATATTGCTTACTTATGAATTTATATTAAGGTCTCTACTATTTTTTTTCTAGTTTTATCCTCATTTATTGAGATAATTGGAAACATGAAGTGGAAACATAAATACAGGGAATAACTTCACTTATTATTCATTATTTAATCACTTGGCTGACAATTCATTGTTAAATGAATTATGCCCTACACATTCACCCCACGCACTCACCTTCCGCATTACAAGTTAATCCTGACGCTAGATTATAGCACAACACTTCACTATCACAGTCACTTGATAGTACAGTGGCAACGTGTCGGCCTCTCATCCGAGGCATCGGCGGTTCGCGCCCCGCCCATGCACGAGGCATCGGCGGTTCGCGCCCCGCCCATGCACGAGAAGTGGCAATTGTCCCTGGAGGTCACTGCTGTGGCTGGGCATACGGCGGGTAAGGACTAAGCTCAGCCGAGTCAGCACCAGCTGACACACGTTAGCGAGTCGGCATTAGTCGACTCAGGCCGGGCTCCCCTGATAGGCATAGCCCAGGCGAGGCTTACCCTTATCACTACACCAATAGTCCTTTTACTGTCCGCACTCACGTATTTCCGCACTGCTAGTTTATTACTTTAGCCTTATTTATTCACTTCAATGTAGTGTATAGCACTTATTAGATAAAAATAGCACTTTTCTTTAGTTTATAAAACTTCTAAATTAGATTTCTTTCTAGAGATATAGCGGTAAAAACAAGGGCCGAGAGCACGAACTTTTCAGCCGCTGGTGAACAGCAAAGATCTTTACTTTACATGTTAGGCCTATGACACCTGCTATAACCAATAACAGCCTTCCTAATGTCTTTAGCGCGGGATTATTTGCATATGCGAACAAGCATAACCACCTTTCACTCTTCCATTCAGCGGCCACGCCTCTCATTCGCTAGTGTTTATACTTCTGTATATAGGAGAATTATGTTTATCCATATGCGGTTACATTAATTAATTGTAATTACTGTGACAATTAAAAAACAAACGAATAATAATAACAGACTTTATTAAAATGATAAAAATGATGATGCTAATGAGGATTATGATAATATTATGATAATAATACAGAAATAATAATGGTTATGATAATGATACTAATAATGATAAAGATAATAACAATTATAATGGAAATATTAATGACAATAAAAACAATAACAATGAAAATATTAAAAATGATAAATCCAATAATTGTGGCAATAATAATTATTTCAGTGATAATGATAATAATGATAATAAAAAATAATAATGATAATGATAATAATAATACTAGCAGTAATTACGATGGTTGAGATAATTATGATGTGAATAAAAATATAAGTAATGATTGTGATTGTAATGATGATGATGACCATAAAAAAATTGTAATGATAATAATAACAACGCTTAAAGTAATAATAATGATGCTAAAGGTAATCATAATAATAATCATAATAATAATGATGATGATAATAGTAAGGATAATAACAGCAATAATAATCATGGTGATATTGACAATAATAATGATAATAATGATTATTATAACAATAGTAAAAATGATAATCTAAAACAAACATAATAGCAAAAATAATAACTATAATAATAGTAAACACTAATAATAGTAATAATAATAATTATGATTACCATAATAATATAATGAAAATAGTGATAATGATGATGGTGTTGGTAATATTGATAATAGTAATAATAATAGTAGTAATAGTAATGATAGTAATAATGATGATAATAATAACAATAATGATGATAAATATGATAATAATAGAAATAATAGCAAAAATAGTAATGATAATAATAATAATGATAACAATAAAAATAATAATTACAATAATGATGACATAGATGGTGATAGTAAAAGTAATAATAATTATATCAGTAAAGACGATAATAATAATAATAACATTAATCATAATAATTATGACATTTACCATAATAATGATAATGATAATAATGATAATAATAATAATGATGATGATAATGATAATGGTAGTAATTATAATGATGATAATAATAATAATGATAGTAATGATAAAAAGATAATAATGATATTAATGATAATGATAACAATAATAATAATGATAATAACAATAAATATAATAAAAGTAATGGCAATAATAATGATAATAATAATAATAATAATAATAATAATAATAATAATAATAATAATGAAAATAACAATATAATGATAATAGTGATGACAGTGATAATGATAATGATGATAATAATAATAATAATAATAACAATAATAATAGTAATAATAATGAAATAATAATAATGATATTAATGATAACAAAAATTATAATAATAATAATAACGATAAGAAGAAGAACAATTAAATTAATAATATTAATAACAATAGTAAAAATAATAATATTAATGATGATAATAATGGTAATAGTGATAATAATGATAATGATAATACAAATAATAATGATAATAATAATAATGATAATAATAATAGTAATAATAGTAATGATAATAATAATATTAATGATAATAATGACGACGGCAAAAACAACAGCACAGATGATAATAATTCTACTACTAACAGCAATAACAACAACAGTAACAATAACAACAACAACAACAACAGTAATAACAATAATGTAAATAATGCTCCTGCTACGAATCCTACTAATGATACTGAGAATATCCTTACGGAATACATTAACAATTATGTTAATAATAACAATAAGAATAATACTTATAACAAGTGAAATACTAAAAAATAAAAGAAACGTGAACAGATTAACGACACTGAGGACCAACATTCATACTCGTTTTAATATGAAAAGTTTTATGAGTGGATTTCAGTTGCGAAAAGTTGCAGAGTTCAATGTGGCCGTAAAATGTGGTTTGGGATTGTGAGAAATTTACCTTTAAGTCTGGAGGAAAAGGAAGGAAGAATCGTATTGATGATGATAATGGGATTGTTAATTATGATAATGACAATACGGTGATGGTGATAATGATGATAATCTTAAATCATAATAATGATAATGATAGTGATATTGATGATAATAATAATAATGGCAATAATGATGATAATGAGGTTAATAATAATAATAATAATAATAATAATAATAATAATAATAATAATAATAATATTGATAAAGATAATAATAATAATAATAATAATAATAATAGCAATGATAATAATAACAATGATAATAATAACAATGATAATTATAATAATAGTAATAATAAAAATAGTAATGATAATAATGATAATAATAATAATAATAATAATAATAATAATAATAATAATAATAATAATAACAATAATAATAACAACAATAATATTAATAATAATAATGATAATAATAATAATAATAATTATGATAATAATAATAAAAACTAATAATATTGATAATAAAAAATGATGATAATGATAATGAAAATAAAAATGATAATAAATCTTACAAATAAGAACAACAACACAACAATAAGATGAAGAAGAAGAAGAAGAATTACTATTATTAGTAGTAGCTGTTGTTATTATTATTAATTATTATTAACATTATTATTATTATCATTATTATTATTATTATTATTACTATTAGTATTACTATCATTATTATTATTATTATCCTTATTATTATTATTATTATGGTTATAAAATAGTACCGACAATGATGAAAGTAATGATAATGATGATAATG
>NC_061855.1:6798295-6818295 GCF_019202785.1 Penaeus chinensis
GGAATAGCGAGGTAGGCGCGGAGGTGGCGAGGAAGGGGGAGAAAGGAGAGGGAATAGCGAGGTAGGCGCGGAGGTGGCGAGAAAGGGGGAGAAAGGAGAGGGAATAGCGAGGTAGGCGCGGAGGTGGCGAGAAAGGTGGAGAAAGGAGAGGGAATAGCTTGCGAAAGGAAGAAAACAGAGAGAGCTAGTGAGGGAGAGAGGGAGAGATAGAGTGGGAGGAAAGTAGAAAAGAGGGAGAGAGGAAGAAAAAGAAAAGGGAGGGAGAGGATGCATGATGGGAGAGAGAGAGAGGCAGACAGACAGAGAGAGAAAGAGGAGGGGAAGGGAGAGAGAAAGAGGAGAGGGAGGGAGACAAACAGACAAGCAGATAAACCGGCAAACTGAGTCAGAGGAAGGAAAGGGATGACAAAATATATACAGTTAATGAAACGATAGGAGGGAAAGAGAGAGAGAAAGATGAGAGAGGAAGGCAGAGAGAGAGGCGGAAGGCAGACAGACAGACATACCGAGAGAGACGAAGGGAGGAAAGTAAAGACAAAGAATAAGCAGTTAATGAGACGATCTTCCGAGCAGGATGGAGAAAGCACTGCAGTTTTGTATTGCGGAATTTTGACTTTAAGTGGATGGGAGGATGCAGTGTCTCTGGAAGAATTGAAGAAGTTCGTGTGCGTACTCATCCACGCACATATATGTACACATATGCACATAAAGGGGGGAAATGGCAGATTTTTTTTATGAATGTACGATGAAACAGTTTGATAATCAAATTTAACAAATGCTTTGGCAATATCGTGTTCTTTACGTTTTTACTAATAGTTGATGTGTGTATGTGTGTTTATATATTTATATATATGTATGCAAATATTCACTTAGAAATAGTTTCAACCGTGTATCTGTTTAAAATAACCATTTGTTTTTCATATGACCATTATGATATTCAGTCTATGCATTTACTTTCAAATATTAATTCAAGTTCTTTGGCTGTTATAACCACATATTTGCTTATGATGATCAACAATGATATGATGATATAATAAAGATTTATTCATTAAGAGTTTTTGCTTTGTCGAGTTTCATGACTAATGATTAAATAATTGTGACATAACTGTTTTGTTGTGCGTAAAATATTTCTTACGGAAATTTTGATTAAATTAAATTACATTATAACATGATTGCATTGCTGAAGTACCAAGAACCCAAATTGCTGTTGATATTATAGTTTTGCAATACTACAGTAATAATCAGTGAGTTAATAGATTTCTTTATTTTTAAAATAAAGATTTAACCAGTTAATTGTATCAAAATTATCATATTGTAATCTATTAATTACGTTACATTACACTATAATTAATTAAACATTTACTAAAATAACATAGAAGTTTAATTTATGACAGTTGTGAATTAGGAGGCTATAAAATGTAATGAAAATACAAAGGTTTGCGGAATCACAACGCTTAAGGTGAGTGAACATCAGGAAAGATCAATCAGATAAGTAGAGATTAATATTCAAAATAGTGCAGATGTGTTTGATTCGCAGTCTTTTAAATATAAGTCATCACTGAGATTATGAAATATGAAAAAAGTGTGAATAGACAAGTTATCATAGATATTAGGTTTGCCAAGTCAAAACAAGTGTAAAGTATAAAAAAAGAAAAACACTGGTTTAAATTATTTATTTTATATTTGCATCACACTCGAAACACAGCGTCGTCACTACAAAGACATCATCTTCCTCTTGTCTCCTTTGTCACCTCGTCAGGTTACATAATTATGGTGTAAGAGGTCTGTTCCCTCCGTCACGAGATACTTCGTTATCCCCTATCCCTCTCCTTCATCAATTATCTTTATCCATGTTCTATTCCATCTTCTCTAACCCTTCTTCATCTTCCCCTAACCCCTTCGTAAACCTCCTCCTCTGGTCCTTCCCCTAACTCTCTCCCGTCCCCCACCATTGTCAATTATCCCTCCCACTTCCCCCTTCCCCTTCCTCCTCCCTTTCCACTCCCCTTTTCCCTTCCCCCTTTCCCTTCCCCCTTTCTCTTCTCCCTTTCCCTACCCCCTTTCCCTTCCTCCTTTCTCTTCTCCCTTTCCCTTCCCCTTTTCCCTCCCCCCTTTCCCTTCCCCTTTTCCCTCCCCCCTTTCCCTTCCCCTTTTCCCTCCCCCCATTTCCCTCTCCCTTTTCCCTCCCCCCTTTCCCTTCCCCTTTTCCCTCCCCCCCTTTCCCTCTCCCTTTTCCCTCCCCCCTTTCCCTTCCCCTTTTCCCTCCCCCCCTTTCCATCTCCCTTTTCCCTCTCCCTTTTCCCTCCCCCCTTTCCCTTCCCCTTTTCCCTCCCCCCCTCTCCCTCTCCCTTTTCCCTCCCCCCTTTCCCTTCCCCTTTTCCCTCCCCCCTTTCCCTCTCCCTTTTCCCTCCCCCCCTTTCCCTCTCCCTTTTCCCTCCCCCCTTTCCCTTCCCCTTTTCCCTCCCCCCCTTTCCCTCTCCCTTTTCCCTCTCCCCTTTCCCTCCCCCCTTTCCCTTCCCCTCCCTCTCCACTCCCAAGCCCTTACTCTCAGCATGTTCCAGCGACGCTTTGGAGCAAGAGAGAAGCCGTCTCGTGTTCTGTCAGACGAGCCTCTAACTCACGGTCACCGAGTGACATTCGCACTCCAGGCGAGGCGGTGAGACAGTGTATCTTCTTTTCCTTCCGTTGCTTCCTCGTCTTGATTTTTATTTCCTTCCCTTTCTCCTTGATGTCTTCTTTATTATGTCTATGGTTGCCAAACCCTAATCATCACAACTATCATAATTGTTATCACTATCATCACCACTGTCATAATTGTTATCACTATCATCACCACTGTCATAATTGTTATCACTATCATCACCACTGTCATAATTGTTATCACTATCATCACCACTGTCATAATTGTTATCACTATCATCACCACTGTCATAATTGTTATCACTAGCATCACCACTGTCATAATTGTTATCACTATCATCACCACTGTCATAATTGTTATCACTATCATCACCACTGTCATAATTGTTATCACTATCATCACCACTGTCATAATTGTTATCACTAGCATCACCACTGTCATAATTGTTATCACTATCATCACCACTGTCATAATTGTTATCACTAGCATCACCACTGTCATAATTGTTATCACTATCATCACCACTGTCATAATTGTTATCACTATCATCACCACTGTCATAATTGTTATCACTATCATCACCACTGTCATAATTGTTATCACTAGCATCACCACTGTCATAATTGTTATCACTATCATCACCACTGTCATAATTGTTATCACTATCATCACCACTGTCATAATTGTTATCACTAGCATCACCACTGTCATAATTGTTATCACTATCATCACCACTGTCATAATTGTTATCACTAGCATCACCACTGTCATAATTGTTATCACTATCATCACCACTGTCATAATTGTTATCACTATCATCACCACTGTCATAATTGTTATCACTAGCATCACCACTGTCATAATTGTTATCACTATCATCACCACTGTCATAATTGTTATCACTAGCATCACCACTGTCATAATTGTTATCACTATCATCACCACTGTCATAATTGTTATCACTATCATCACCACTGTCATAATTGTTATCACTATCATCACCACTGTCATAATTGTTATCACTAGCATCACCACTGTCATAATTGTTATCACTAGCATCACCACTGTCATAATCGTTATCACTATCATCACCACTGTCATAATCGTTATCACTATCCTCAATACCATTACTTTCGTCACTGTCACCAGCAAACTCGCTAATAGCATGATCATAATTAGCAGCAGGTGCATTGCCATCATCACTATAATCATCATCATCAGCAAGAGTATCACCACTATCATCATCATCGTCACCATCATCGTCGTCTATATCATCACCATTATCATTATCATTACATAACGCCTTATCTGTTAAACTTCAGAACAGCGTGTGTTAATCGTAAGAAAATCTTTAAGACAAAATATAGTTTGCATTGGCATACATTTAAAATAATAATTATCATATGATTATTGTCCATTTAGTTATTGCTATCTTTATTGTTCGTTTTACATCATTGTGAATATAATTTCACGTTGATGTCATTATTTTCACTTCATATCACAATCATTATTATAGCATTATCCTTATTCAGTATCATGTTTTGCGCAAACATGATTAGATGTAAAATTATGAGAGAAAAGTCTTGCATTTCTTGATGACAGATGCACTAAATGAAATTAATATGAAACGTAAAACAAAATGTTTATGTTGTGAAAAAGCTTTGATAAGAATGGGTAATTCATTATTGGCCGCAATATTAACTAGATGATATTCTATAGAGTAAAACATTACGTATGAAACTCAAATTCCTAATTGGCAAAAACAGTTTTATAAGAAGTCCTTTCATTTGCGAACTTATTCAAGGATCTCGTGGCCGGAGAGATTTCCATAGATGTTTCCAACATGTTTTGGCCCAGCAACGAAAGTTTATAGCATTTGTTGCAAGCCAGGGCCGCAGACCGATACTTCATGATTATAAATTGATTTATACGTATGTAAATATGATATATAGTTATGCTGATGTTTTTTATTGAAACACACTGTTCCTGTTACAAAATATCGACAAAACCGGCAACTAAAAGTACAAATAAAAAATATCGGGGATAAAAACAAAACGAAACAAAGTATTTTATTCCGAAAAGGTCACGGATATGAAAGCATATTTTGTATGATGAAATTTGTCAGTGGGAATTCCGGCGCTGTTTGTTCTTTACTAATTTGTAACTGCTATTAGTAGTCCATAAAATCTAAATTTGCATCTACTGTAATGTGATATTTTTACACGCCCTGCCATGAAATCATATTCAGATGATTTTGATAATTTTGCATTCAATATATATTAATAACTTCAACATTTGATTTAATGATGATGATAACAATAACAACAATAAAGATAATGATAATAATATAACAATATAATGACATTATTAGTAATAATGCTACTGATAATAACAATGATGATTACTTTTATAACTATTGTAATAACAATAATAACAATGATAATTATGATAGTAATAATGATAATAAAGATAATAACAGTAATGATGATTCCATGGCACTCATCTTGATACACCATCTATAAAATGAGAATATCCTGTACAACGATTTATAATGTTGCCAATGATATCCTGCAGTATAACTGAAGAATATGTTGCACTATAACTGAAAAATAATCTACACATATTTCGCTAGACATCCAGTACTTCATCACTGTAAACATCATTATTATTATCATCATTATTACTATTATTATTATAATTGTGATATCAGAATGTGTATGGGAGCAAGAGCTTCGTCCCACACTGAATATTCTTTTTCTATAATTCGAGTAAATCTGATAGCCTGGCATAGTCTCTTCTTTAAAGTTTCCAGCTGTTGGTCCAGAGATTGACCATTGACTGACAGTCTGTGGAGGATCTGTTTTTAAATTCTTCGCCCTCTCCTTCTTTCTTTTTTTTTTTTTTCTTCGACTTATTATTCCAGCTGTTTTGTTGTTTATCCTGATATTGTTATCTGCTATTATAATTATCAATATTTTTATTATCATTGTTATTAGTAGTAGTTGCAGTAACCATTATTACGGCTACTACTATTACTACTACCTACTGCTATTGTTATTGCTACTGCTATTGTTACTATTACTATTATCGCTATCATTATCCTTGGCATTACCGTTAATATTTCTATCATTATTATTACTATTATTATTATTTCTATTGTTATTATTATTATTATTATCATTATTATTATAATTAATATTATCATCATTATTATCATAATTATCATTACTATTACTATAACAATCAATATTATTATTACTGTTACTATAATAATAATGATAATTATTATTATCATAATCATAATTATTATTATCATAATCATAATTATTATTATCATAATCATAATTATTATTATCATAATCATAATTATTATTATCATAATCATAATTATTATTATCATAATCATAATCCATCATCACCATCTCATAAGAACTTTGATATCAAAACGAGTATGGATGTAATTCCTCAGTGCTGCTGATCTGTACAATTTCCGTTGATTTTTAGTACCTGCCCTTGTTATTTGTATCATTCTTATTATTATTTTTGTCACCCTTAACGTTACGCTTGTAATAATCGTGGTTTTATCATTATTATTACAAGCATCGGTAGTAGTAGATAAGCATTATTATTATTACTACTATTGTGGATTATGTTCCTGTTTTTGTGTTTATTATTTCTGTTATCGGTACAATTATCATTATTATTTTTTTTTATTGTTATTATATTATTTTCATTTTCACTATTATCATCATTATCACCATCATTATTATTATTATCATTATTATTATTATTATCATAATTTGAATAATAGTAATTATTATTATCATTATTATTATTATTATAATTACGATAATCATTACTATTATTAGAATTATTATTGTCATTAATATTCTTCTCATTATTATTAATGTCATCGTTATTACCTTTATCATGATCATTATTATTAATAGTAGTGGTATCATTGTTATTATCATTACATTGTTGTTGTTATTGTTTTGTCGTTATTGTTGTTTTAAGAATTATTTTTATTCTTATTATCTTTATGATGATGATGATGATGATAATGATAATGATAATGATAATGATAATGATAATAATATTCATAATAGTAATAATAATAATAATAATAATAATAATTACTATTATATTATTATTATTATTATTACAGTTATTATTTTTATTATTATCATTATTATTACCATTATTATATCAAAATTATTATTATCATTATTAATTTTATTGTTATTATCTTTATTATCATTACTATTATTAGTTATATTACCATTATCATTATCATTATCATATTATTAGTAGTAGCAGTATTACTATTCTTATTACTATTACTGTTAATATAATTATCATTATCATTATTATTTCATTATTACTGCCATTGTTATGATCAAATCCACCGCAGGTAATAGCAGTGGACTAACTTTGCAATATAATAATTTCCTAAATTAAATTTTAGTTCAGCAAATATAAATCTAAAACAGAAACACTAACACTCGTAAGTTTAATATCAAACTAATTGAAACATACAAACCTTTTCAAAATTATGCCTTAATAACAATATGGAACAAAGGTATAAATAAAATCATTACAAGGCAAGAATGGAAAGCAATATTTGATGGAATTTACATGACACTTGATAACAATTAAACTACCGTTATAGAATATATGTTGATTGAATAACAATACATGTAACAGGAAAAATAAGCTAAAGTTCTCAACTATTCCGCCGGTGCACTAATTAAGCTTGACAAGTTAATTCCAAGCAAGAACAAGCCTTAGAAAAGCCTATACAATTCCTAACATCCAACCCAGGGCTGGGATACTCAAAACTACCCGTCCGTTACGAAGCCGAGGAGGTTGTAACCGCTTTACTACATCGTACTTTCCGATCTCCTTACTACATTGTAAACCACCGATACTCAAAACATAATTACAACGTAGTAAGCACATTGTAAGGCCCGTGTTTACATTGTAAGTTGATTTCATTGACTACCAAGAGAGGGAAGACTGGTAGTCGATTGACCAACCAATGGAAATCCATGGCTGTTTTATTGCCACGCCCCCAACGGATACTTACACCATGGAAGACCTCGAGTGATATTTTTGAAAGACTCAGTTAAGTGTTGTAAAATAAATTAACTATGATGAATTTCAAAGAATAACCATTCAAAGTACAAGTTTTATTCACAAAGAGCAAATGATAATACGCAGCAATCGTCTTCAGGTAAAAAAAAAAAAATAGAAATTTAATATACATTATTATTTCTTAAATATTTTTAACAAATATACATTATTGTTTCTTAAATATTTTTAACAATGTGTTTACGAGGTCTCACATATGACATTTTATATAATTTTTTTTCGGAAGTATACGACAAACAATCATAATTTCATGCGAAAGTAAATTGATGTAAACATACATACAGAAGTCACTGATTATCGGAATAATAATTTTTGAAAGGTTTGTCTAGTTGGATATTTGGCATCAGAGAAGGTTATAGTAAAACAAACCTAAGAAATCTGTGATATCGCAATAAATGATCATCCTCCTTCATAGAGTGAAACTAATGATTCCCTATAATAATGTCTTTCACGCTGCAATGCTCGGTCATGAAGATGAGCAGCCACCAAAACATTGTCGTTTGTCGTCTATCAACTTCATTTACAGTCAATGTATATTTGATTCAATTTAACAGCAATGCATGGAAAATAGAGAATATGCTAGACAATTGAAATTCCCCGATATTTAATATGAAAAAGGTATGTTACAGTCAATTAAAGGTTTCTGTCGACTAAGTAATCGGGAAATAAACCGTACTATATCCGGTTTCAAACCCTTACGAGAGCCCCGGAGCAGTTGTATTACAATGTGTGACGTCATAACATGGCGGCTAATTTTGTTTCGAGTATGGCCTTCGGAGGCCTTACGACATTGTAACCAAAGACTATATACGAAAGACAGGAAACATGCTATATAACGCATTAAAAAAAATGTGAGGTCCGCCATTGATTATCTGCGCCATCTGTTGGCTCGACGCCCAACTAAACGGGTGACGTCGTTCAGTGAGCGAGTGCTCACTAGTGATCTTGTGCTTGGTCAGTTCAGGCGTACTAATAGAGCTACGTATGTTAAGACAAAATGTAGGCCCTACTTCGAGCAGGCCTTACATTTTGTCTTAATAATCGCTTATTTACTAGTGAGTTATATTACATATTATATTATACATTATATACACACACACACACACACACACACACAATATATATATATATATATATATATATATATATATATATATATATATATATATATATATGCATATATATATATATATATATATATGTATATCCATATATATATATGTATATCCATATATATATATATATATATATATATATATATATATATATGTATATCCATATATATATATATATATATATATATAAATATGTATATCCATATATATATATATATATATATATATATATATATATATATATATATATATATGTATATCCATATATATATATGTATATCCATATATATATATATATATATATATGTATATCCATATATATATATATATATATAAATATGTATATCCATATATATATATATATATATATATGTATATCCATATATATATGTAAATATATATATATTTATTTATTTATTTATCTATTTTCATATACCAAGTGCTTTTCCCCCAATTGGGGTGTACCCACTTCTTCGACAAACTGCTTATTGATATAAACATATATCTATATATAATTGTATTCATTCAATTTGTTTTATTTTATTCTTATGATTCCTTCAAATTTATGTTCTTTATATGATTATATTGCCACACATGCATGGATATAGAAAAATCAAGTAGTATGAATAAAAAAAATATATATATATTCAATATCTTTTATTAGAATAATCACAACTACAAACAAAAGAGAAATTACAAAAAGTATGCTTACAAAAAAAGGAAAAGGCAAGAAAATGTTCAATCAACACATCCAAAAATGCAAAAGAAACCAAAAATGCTGCATGCAGATAACCATTAGTAAGAAAAAGTGCACAAAAACAAAATTAAACAACAACAAAAAACAAAACAAACAAACACTTGTGACTTAACTAAGATTTAATGCATCATACATACCAATTGAGACATCAGTTCTACCTGTAAAATATTCAATATGAATGATAAAAGGCACTCAACTGTGTGTTATTTTTGTATTTTTTCTATTCTTCTTACCACAGTGATCATCACTTTCATCTCGTACTCTTTTATTCAATAATTTATTGTTTGCAAACTTTATGTAGTAAAATATTCGCATTGTTAGATATTTCTTTATAATATCATATACACTAGAACAAAAATGTTCAGTATCATTTACCCCATTTTCAAGTTTCTCTATCATATCAGGTTTAAAAATTAAGTCTTTGACATTTGCTTGGAAAATGGATTCATACTGTTTTATCAAATCAATGAGGGCTGGGCTGGCATACTTTCATAGTCTCTTATTTTCAGAGTCTTTATGGGATAGATATGTGTTACTATATGTTAATGAACAATAAGGATCAGTTGATTTAGATACACATAGTTCACACTCATGATTCTTTGATATAGTCTCACACATGTAACCTGCTATATATGTTAAAGCATTTTCTTCTGTCCTGTTTTGCGAAAATGAATGAGCTAATGAGTTATCATTTGGTAAGTTTGTGTAAATGGCTAGGTCATTTTCTGAAAAAGGGTTGAATGAAGAAAAATATTTTGAAAGATCATTTTCATCTTTTGAATGATGAGGCCTATCTATTGTTTGTTCCTCATTTTTTTTTAATCTGGTCCCCAGTTTTGTCTTCATTGTTACATGTCTTGTATGATTCTTCACTCACAGGATTGAAAGAAGAAAAGAACTCTGCAAGTGCATTTTTTACTTTTGCATCAGATTCTATATCAAGTATTTCAGATATTGTATTACCTTCATCTGTCAACCGAGAATTGGTGTTCTTTGTTATATCTTCAAATAATGGATTGTACTGAGAACTAAAATTAGGAATGTTGGGGTCACATGTTTCCTCAGAATTAATAACGTTTTTGCAGCTCTCTGCATCATTCATTTTATATACTGTAAAAAAGGCATTGTATCATTTAGACAATTGCCTTTTACAGATTGCTGCAAAATATGATTACTCATCATACCATTTATCATTTTCTTAAAAATATTGCAGGTTGGTGTGTCACTGTTTCCACCAGCATTTCGGAGAGTGCTAAATAAACTCTCAAAGCTATCCTGATTTAGCCTATTGGTCATTAAGTACTTAATTTGATATTTATTTTGAAGATCTTCCCAAAGACATTTCAAGCTTTCAATGTTTAACTGCCATCCAAAAAGGCATGGTAATGATCTTTTGATACCACTTCTTGCCAAGGAAAATACCCAAGACTGCAACTCATTTAGTGTACTGATTTGTTTATTGGTCTTTATAATGATTAATTTGGCAACTATTGAATATATCAACAAGGGTATCCATTTTGTCGCAAAATTGGGCAGTATGACAAGCTTCAGAGGGCAGGGCTCCTAATTTTGCATAAGTGTGTATGCTAAAAACTTGAGAAGCAAATGATACCCTCATTTTCTCAAAAGTGTTGCAATAAATATGCTTGGCAGTTAATTTAGGAGTAAGACTCAAGCTCATTGAACTAGGTGAAATGTTAAATTTGGAATAAACACTCCTATTGGTTGCATCCTGGTCATAAATAACAAATTTTGGATGTAACCCTGCATCTTTTAACTTTGCTATGCAATCTGTTATCATTTGCTTCAGAATATCTGCCTTAATACTTAAAAAAAAAAAAAAAGTTTGCCTCCATTTGCGTGTTAATCTTTTTGCCATAAACACCATGGCATATTTTGCAGTTAAAGTTGATGCTCCATATTCCCCTAAATTTTCTAAGCCATCAACCTTATCACCAGCTGTGCAGTAATTCAAATGCTCTTTTACTGATATTGCATCAAAAACGATGCCACACACTTTTTCTTGTTCAGGCATAGACTCAGCCTTTCTTTTTAAAATATTAAAAAGAGCCTGGTTCCAGTCTACAGTAAAATAAATTTTATTTAACCAGTACCTCAGCATTCTTGTAGTGGGAAGGGCGAATATGTTTGCTAATAAATTGTATGTCCGTGTGCTTCTGAAGTACAGAGACAAGGCAAAGGAGCGTTCTTGGTCTGAATAACGTCTTCCCTTTTTTTTACAGCCAGATAAGTGAATTTGACTTTTAAAAAATTCTAGGCCATATCCTTTAAGGTATTTTGATGCATGTTTTATGATGTTAGAAGGTAATGCACATTTAGAACAGTCATTCCACACCTTCTTAAGTACATCAATTTTTTAAAATAATCTCTTCACTCTTTCCCGTGGAGCAATTTCGATGTCTTTGGTTTTGCTGGCTTTTTCTGACTCTCTTCTGCATGAACACCAATAGCTCGCAAAAAATAAAAGATATAAATACATTTTAATAATAAGAACATTTCAAAAGAATGACCCCTTATTTTTTTTTTTCAATCTTCTTTGGAGCTTCTGAACAGCCACCCTTTAAATATGGGAAATTGGGCTTCAATACATACATATAATACAAGTTAGTACTAAGGCTATTTATCTTACCTAGAGAGAGTTGGGTTTCTTCAAGAGGACAAAGAGGGTCTCTTGAAGTCCTCAATAAGGCAAGGATGGTCATTCGTTGAAGCAGGAGCAGAAAACTCTGCAATATCTGAAAAGTTTTTAAAACAAAAGCTGTATTGTGCTCTTGATAATTGGGGATAAGGCTATGGTATATACAATATATATATGCTCATGAAAATATATAAATGGTATGTCTTTGTACCATTTTAAGTATTCAAAACTTTTAATGATTAATTATAATATTAGTGGGATATTAAGTTCAAATTTGATTTATGTTTATTAAATAGCTTTTATGTTTATTTATGTTTATTAAATAACTTGTTTATGTTTATCTTGAAATTACAATATGGATATTCAAAATCTCTCTCTCAATGTATATATATATATACACATAAATATTTCCGTATATATATGTATATTGATAAACGTAGTTTATTAAATAACTTGCATACAATTACCTAATTTCTTATTGCCATGACTAAAAACTGGATGTACAGGTGTCATTTTCCAATCATCTTCAAGAAATGAGTCTTCAGACCTTCTGAAAGTAAGTTAGTCTAAGCTCAGTTAATCACCCAATGTATTGTGATTATTTATTCCATTAGAATTTCAGTGCATCTTCCAAGGCACAGTATTTCAGTGGTAGATAAATATATTCCTTTTTACCTACCATGGCTAAAATCATCTTGGTCATATGTACAGATCATTACTGGGTCATCTGGTGCCACATACTGTATAGCAGAGCTGCTATTTGCAGCTGTAAATTAGAGGTTGTTATGTTTTAGCCAGAACATTTATTAAGAAAATGCAAAAGTAAAGAATTAATGAGTTGAGATATCATTGTTTCACAGGTATTACTGTACATGTTACTTTTCCTTGATAAGAAAACTCCCTCATTGTGTATATTTTAAGTTTAAATCAATATTATTTAAATTTAGATAATATGCGTTTCAATATATCCATATGATTATAATTCGTATAATATTCTCACCTGCAGTTATTGTGGGTGAAGGGTCATTTGGATCACAATCAGTTGTTTCTATTCCTGAATATTCCAATTAAAATCCATTCATTTCTGCAAATTATATATATATATATATATATATATATATATATACGTATACGTATATGTGTATATTTATATGTATATATTTATTTATATATATATATATATATATATAATATACAGTCAACCAAAGCTATGGAGAAATGCTTTTTTCAATACTATATATTTAATCTTTAAATCTGACTTCTTATTTTAATTGTTGACAGCTAATTGTTTCATCACGAGACATATTTTTGTGTTTTATATATTGTCGTTGTCTTTTGCATGCCTACTAACTGCAGATTTGCAAATTTCACTATCATTAATGGTAGAAATAACACTCAAATTGTAACCAATTCAAAGTTTACACAAACAAATGTAGACTTACCTGGAAGATTTTGGTCTGGACAAGCAGATACAGTGAGCCTTGACCTTGAATTCCCTGGCATATAGTTAACAGGTGAAAAATGACTGCTACGTAATCGAAAGCTCTTATGAAATTGTTCTGGTAGTCTTGTTTTTAAGTGTGGAATTTGTAGAATTTCCACCCATCTAAGGCATCTGAAAAAAAACATGAATGCAAAGAAATGTTAAAAATACAAGCAAGAAAGCTGGAGAGTGAACATCAGTCTGGAAATGCATTTTCAGTCCACAAATCAATCTAGCATCATTGGCTGAACCTTCATTTGCAAAATCAACTTAGTGTGTGTGTGTGTGGGGGGGGGGGGGGGATTTAATAATAAGAATATGCATTTTTGCCACTGGGAGAGTTTTTTCACATCGATTTCCATATTTAAAAGCATTTCTATATAATTAGGGGGCCTCTGTAAACTAACCCTGTTTTATAGGTATTACCGAGAATGTATTTTCTTGCAAGTAGCTCAAAAAAAGGTCACTTGCCATTGCCCTTTTAACATATGATATTCTTTTACTTTTCCTATATTTCTGTTGCTTTCTACTAAACACATCAACCAAATAACGCGTCGGTCAGTCAATATAAGCCTATTTGGGTAATAATAACTATCAACTCAATATCAGCCTGACAATAATTATTTATATTTGGTTGCTTTTCTGTACTATATCAATGTCCAATCTATCCTTACCTTTATTCAAATTGTAGATAAAATTTATGCTACAATATAATCTAGGTTTTGGTCTCTATTTTTTACGAGGGTCGTCATGACTTGACACCTTTACCAATCCAAATCTTTCTTGCTTAGGTCAATTTACATTTATATCATTAAAAAATATACAAACATTGCATACCTCTCTTTATCCTTTAGAAATATATGAAAAATAGGATGCTTATTATTTTCTTTTTGCTTTTTTACAAGCTGAACACGGATGTGACTTTCCCGACATGGTCAGAACTGTCATTCTAATTTTCGCGCTTCGATGTAAACAAACAGACGACATGAAATGACGTCACAAAAAGCTTACTAACGCCATCTATTGAGCCGACGCCGCATTACTCACACGACTTTGCTCGACGTTCCTGTCTTTCGTATATAGTCTTTGATTGTAACGGCTCCGTGGTGAGATAGAAAACTGTTTTGAGTATCCGGCCCCTGGAGGCGCTTCTGGAGTAAGGTCAGGTCAACCAGCTGCCCGGGCCTGTCACACCGAGCTAAAAAAGAAAAAAAAAAAAAAAAAAAAAAAAAAAAAGACGCCATGATCCGCTAAAACGAACTCGACTTCCTTGGCGCCATTGTGGTTATTACTAGTACATTTTAAATAAGCTAATTTTACTTTACCCCAAATAATTACGTAGCTATTCACAGATGCACAATAAAGTAACAACAATATAAGTATTAATGAATGCAAAGGAACGAAAACGAATTCTACATAACCAAAGAAAATGGATATTTCAGCATAGACTTAACTATATTATACTCTGTATATTATTCCTTTATTTTTTCAGTTATTATCTAATAACTGCATAACATTATTATTACTATTATTATATCATATATGTTAAACTCTTATTATACTATTAACATTACTATTATCATTATTATTATTATTATTATTATTATGATTGTTATTATTATTATTATTATTATTATTATTATTATTATTATTATTATTATTATTATTATTATTATTATTATTATTATTATTATTATCATCATCATCATCATTATTATCATTATCATCATCATCATTATCATCATTACCATCATGACGCAATATCATCATTACTATTATATGCCAGTTTAATTATTATCATTAGTAGTAGTAGTAGTACTATTATCATTATTGTCATTACAGTTATCATCGCTATCATTATTAGTATGATCACAATTATCATCAATGTTATCATATTTTTTTTCTATATCAAAACAGTGTTGCTAATCTGCCCAAATTTCGTTGATTTTATTTTATTGCCCTATTTATCAGTATCATTCTTATTATCATTATTCTCACTATCATTATTATCATGACTATCGTTACTCTTGTAATTATTATCATTCTATTATTATAATCATTATAATTAGTAGCGTGATTATCATTATTTTTTTGTGATAGTTATTGTTATTTCTGTTATAGTTACACTTTTTTTCGCTATTGTTAATATTACTTAGGCCATTACTATCTTTATCTTTATAATTATCATCATTGTTATTCTTATCATTATTTTTATCATTATCATTACATTGTTATTTTTATCGCTATTATTTATATTGTCATTATCATCATTACTATCGTTGTCGTTATTATCAATATCATTATTATTATTACTATTACTATTATTATTATTATTAACATTATTATTACCAACATTGGCATTATTTTTATTATCATTATTATCATCCCCGTCATTATTATCATCATTATATACTATTCGTAAGATTTAGTGCTCTGCTTCAGATTATTATAATTCATATAAATCATAATGCCTCCACTTGATAAATAAAAAAAAATATTATGATAATGAAAATTAAAAAGTTTCAGAAGTAAAAATGTATTAATTATATTGATAATCATAATAGTGGAAACAATTATAGGTATTATCCCTAATTATTTTGTTTTTTATCAGTCGTAAAATTCAGGATCACGGAATTCTTGGTCAAAAAATAAAATAACTGGTGCCTTAAATATTAATTTTCTTTTCTTCTTTTTATTTTTTCCTTCTTTTTTCTTTTCTTTTCCTTCTTTTTTCTTTGTTCACTTTTACTTCTTTTTTCTTTCTTTTCTTATCCTTCTTTTTTCGTTCTTTTTTTTCATTTTGCTAGTTTTCCGTTTTTTCTTTTCTGTTTTCTTTTCTTTCTCTTTTTTCCTTTTTTCTTATATTTGCTTTTCATTTCCTTTTAAAGAGCAAAGAGCATCAGTTTCGATTAAATTGACTTTTTTTATATAAATAATTCATATAAATATAAATAAATATGTATATATATATGTATGTGTATATATATATATTTAAATATGTATGTAAGTATATATATATATATATATATATATATATATATATATATATTTATATTTATATGAATTATTTATATAAAAAAAAAGTCATTTCAGACTGTGAGCTTGTTAAAAATAGATTTTGGTCATGTTAAACTGAAAGAACTCGGCTATGAAGTAGGTAGTGAGTGTGTTTTCCTAGTAAGTGCAAAGATAGATGCCATCCAGGCTTTATCCATTCCCAAGAATAGAAAAGCTTTTCAAACTTTTCTTGGTATGACAGGTTATTATAGAAGGTATTGCACCATTGTGCTGATGTTGCAAAGCCATTAACTGATTTAATTAGTCCAAAGAGGAATTTTGTATGGACTTATGACTGTCAAGTATCATTTGGCAAGCTTATAGACCTACTGAGTTCGAATCCAGTTTTGAAAAGCCCAAACTTTAATCAACCATTTATACTTCAAGGTTGATGCAAGTGATATTGTTGCAGGTGTAGTCTTGCTCCAAGAGGATGGAGATGGTGTACTACATCCTGTGTGTTTTTATTCCACAAAGTTCAGGCCTCACCAAAACCATATGCAATCATAGAAAAGGAAGCACTGTCACTAAATATTGCCTTGGAAAAGTTCAATGTTTCCATTGAGAATGGTAGAAAACTAACAGTGTTTACGGATCATGATCCACTCAAGTTTGTGAATAGTATGAAAAATCGAAATATGCGTTTAATGAGATGGTGCCTAACTTTGCAACCATATGCAATCATAGAAAAGGAAGCACTGTCACTAAATATTGCCTTGGAAAAGTTCAATGTTTCCATTGAGAATGGTAGAAAACTAACAGTGTTTACGTATCATGATCCACTCAAGTTTGTGAATAGTATGAAAAATCGAAATATGCGTTTAATGAGATGGTGCCTAACTTTACAAAAGTGTGACATCGAAATAAAACACATAAAGCTGTTGTTTTAAGTCGCTCAGTGTGATTGTTGAATGAGGGTTCTGTTATTTTTATGTACCAATTACTCTTCTGAGTGTTTTTATTTTATGGAGGGGAGTGTTATGCAGTTATTACATAATAAATTAAAAATATCAAAGGAATATCATACAGAGTATAATATAGTTAAGTCTATGTTGAAATATCCATCTTCTTTGGGCATGTAGAATACGTTTTTGCTCCTTTGCATTCATAAATGCTTATATAGTTGTTGTTACTTTATTTGTATCCGTGAATAGCTACGATATTATTTGGGGGTAAAGTAAAATTATTTTATTTGAAATGTATTAGTAATAGCCACAATGGCGCAAAGGAAGTTGAGTTAGCACTAACTTGAATGTCTGCAGGATGTCAGCGGATCATGGCGGCCTGGGTTGGATGTAAGGAATTATATGTACTTGTTCTTGCTTTGAATTTACTTGTCATGTTTAATTAGTGCACCAGCAGAACTTTATTTTATTCTTTCATGTTACATGCATTGTCTTCAATCAACATATATTCTATAATTGTGGTTTAAGTGTGATCCCGTGTCGTGTAAACACATATTGTCATGCTTTTCATTCTTGCCTTATATTTATTTTATTTATACTTTTGTTCCATATTGTCTTAAAGGCATAATTTTGAAAAGGTTTGAATGTTTCATTTAGTTTGACATTAATCTTGCGAGTGTCAGTGTTTGTGTGTATTTATATATATATATATATATATATATATATATATATATATATATCTTACCGGCTTCTGGAGTTAGCCCCTAGGATAAATCTAGAGCCGGAGTCCCTGAGACAGTTCCTTGTCGCTTGCGACCTCGTTCTGGTAACTCCTGCGTCGCCGTTGGTGCCAAATTGTGTCGGTTTATGTCGTTCCTTTGGATCCATTAGCTGTAGCATAGTCAACAGCTTGCTCCTCATATTCTTTCGCCCTGACTTTGATTCTAACTATACGGGAGACGGCAGAAAAAATAATGCCACAGTCGACATCGACTGATCATGGCCTTTGACAATATATATATCGACGGCAACCATCAGTCGATGTCGACTTTGGCATTATTGTTCTGCCTGGGCGAAAGAATGTAAGGATGGCCCCGAGAGCTATGCCTTCACGCCAATTGAGCATTGTAGCTTATAACAGGTAACTGCCACTCAACGTGCTGTGTCGACGCTGTGCAGTGTCACTGGAGTGTCCTCTCCAATGGAGTGAGATAGCACACCTTCACTCCACGCAGCTGATGGATCCAAAGGAACGACGTAGACCGATACGGTTTGGCGCCAGCGGCGTTGCAGGAGTTGCCAGAACGAGGTCGCAAGTGACACCGAACTGCCTCAGGGACTCCGGCTCCAGATTTATCCTATAGGTTAACTCCCGAAGCCTGTAAGATGTGTATGTGTGTGTGTGTGTGTGTGTGAGGGTAATTAATAATTAGTGTTCATGGTGTAATTCAGCCTCTCTTGATCTTTTATCGCTTTTTTTGTCAGAATAATAATATGGGTGAAAGAAAACATTAGCGATAATTCTAATTCATTAATCATATGTAACATATAAAATTCGTAACTTTGGAACACAGCAAAAAAAAATGTAATACGCTACGCTACTGACACACACAAATAACACCCGAGGGGCACCCAAAACACGCACACACCAAGCACACTATAGATACGCTATAACCATCATTAACACGAACAATACAAATCTTAGCACAAAAACGAATCAAGCACGATAAATGTTCTCACGCAACCACCATTTGAGGGAGGGTTTCGTGTACGTTACGTTCCGTTTTTCTATCACTGTTTTGTCTATCCATTTATGCCGGTAGGGCGCGTGACTCCTTGCGGGGGTTGACAGGGGAGTCCTCGCTCTTATCGAGAGGCTGCGATCCGCCGCGTTCTATACGTTCGCCAAGCTCGGGCGAAAAACACCGGACCTATCTGCCTGTGTTGCGGGTGACGGCGGTGATGTCGAGGTTTCAAGGTTTTTATTTACGAGGCATGACGTCAAAGGCGAGGGTTTCCACAGACAGCCCTCACCACAACTCAGCGGTTTGCTCGTCCAGCCAGGAGTATCGCCACTCCCCTGCTTGAGTTGCATTTTATTTTACTCTTTTTCACCGTTCACACATTCCTTTTTCTTTATATCTAATTTCGCATACTTAATTTTGCATCATCACTTATCACATGAATTATCTCATTCGTTCTTTATTCTTATTTTCATTTCCCTCCCTC